>NW_027103892.1:0-177849 GCF_902728285.1 Clytia hemisphaerica
TAGATGTTATATCGGATGGCCAATCGTCACCTTGTTTTCTTTCCTATCTCTTATCCAATTTTTCTCATTTCTGACTGTCTGAGTTTCTGAGACTTAGTTTCTCATTTCTGACTGAGTTTTCATACCTGTCAATCATTTTTCCATCAATTTCGACCAGTCTAATTTTTGCACCGAGTGGGATTCGAACCACCACCAAAGAAAGACCTTTAGATTCGGAAGCCAGCGCTCTATCCGTTGAGCGATCGCCGCACAGCGAAACTACGCAATTCATAACATATTATACCGAACTGGCAAAAGACGGGGGTAATATTATTATAATATGGGTAACAGTACCCCTTTTTTAAACCTGACTGAAATTCGAGCCGTTACTAGCAACCCTGCGGGGCCCAAGGCGCCGAGTATGCACCCGGCACAGTGACAAGCCGTTACTAGCAACCCTGACCCTACCTAACCCCCGGAAAAGTGACTATCAGCGATCCGCGGATAAAAAAATAAAATAAAAAAATGAAGGTGACTATTGGCCATCCGATATAAGAGCATCCCACTGCCTCTAGAATTGAATGACAAAATTTGGTTGGTTGGTATTCTGGCTACTGCACGTTTGCAATCAGTCATTTTATCTCATTTTAAGTTTTCAAGTTTTAATTAATTGTCTTGGGAACTTGAACTTTATTAAGGTAACTCTCATCCTTGTTGTTTCTAATACATCCTGTAGACCAGGCGTAGTTAATCGATATAATCGATAATCTTGAGTAATCGATAAATAATCGATAAGTAATCGATGGATTAGATATCGATTAACCGATAGAATCGATAGGTAATCAGACCTTCAAAAATTCTTGAGTATCGATCAGCGGTCGATTATTTCCAAGCTATCGATTACTTATCGATCATTGACTACATACAACCTATCGATTACTTATCAATCATGTATTGATTGTTAACAATCATCGATTACTTATATCGTTCATGCATTGATTACTTATCAATTATTTACTTATCTTCGATCACGTATCGTTATCGATTATATATCGATCGTGACCGACTATTGACTACATTACCGGCCCTTTTTACGCCGGCTCTTATTATTCCACCAACGAGCCCAAAAATAACGCTAAGAAGGTCCGGCGTAAAATGGGCCAAGATAAGGTATTTAATGAAGTAAAGAAAATTTCTGGAATTCGCCAAATCTCATACCGATCGTATTACTTTGAATAAACGCCCGCTTTCGAATTAATAATGCTCCTCCAAAAAGGCAAACCATTCAATAACGCCCCTTCTCTAAATAAAACGGTAACTTTTTTTTTTTTTAAACTTTTTTTTGTTCAGCCTTTCAGAGGGTTTGAGAATGCTTCAGCCGAAATTTACCGTATGCTTATAAAAAGAGTGTACGTGTAGTAACTTTTCTAGGCCCTATGCTACCAGGGGATTGGATTCAATTCAAAAGTACATGTACAAATGTTGCTTTTAATAGACGATATCGGATTTAGATAAATGCAATGCATTCTGGTTTCTAGGGACTCTCAAAGGAATTATAATCTATTATAATTGATCTATTATAATTCCTTTGAGAGTCCCTAGAAACCAGAATGCATTGCATTTATCTAAACCGATATCGTCTATTTCGCGAAAATGGCGAAAATTCGAGAAATTGAGAAATTTAATCTCGCGAAGGCGAAAGTTAATCCAACAGGGGGGGTCAGTACTAAAATGTCAGACATACATGAGTACTAAAAGGATTTTCGCTAATTTTTGACATACCACCACCTATTTTTCGAAAATGTTATTTTAGTACACATGTACTAAAATTATTTTGAGCAATTTAACATAGATACCACCCATTTTTTGCCCTTTTACGGGTTTAAATTTACCAAAATGGGGTCATTGTTACAAACCTAGTCGAATTTAGCGCATCAATCTGCAAAATAATATATTTTATTACAAACTGTCTAAACGTACATAAAAAATTTTTAAAAAATATTTAAAAATTGGAAAAATTCTGAAAGATTTCTGAAGATTTTTTCGAAAATTCCTGAAAAAAAAAATCAAATTTTTTCCAAATTTTTTCCAAAATTGTTAAAAAAATGCTCCATTTTGGCTGATTTTAGAAAAAAATACTAAGATTTTTCAAATATTCTTTAAGGGACCACCCTTTTTGGTATTTTATTACACATGGTACTAAAATCATTTTTGAGCTTTTTTGCAGTACCACCACGTCACTAAATGTCATGATGTTTGAGATTTTAGTACCGACCCCCCCCTGAATCCAATTAAAGTACCACTCCCTAAAATCTGATAAATAATCGATCACGAATCGATAGTTGGTCGATTAACTATTTGATCGATGATTAATCAATTTTTGATCGATATGTAATCGATCAAAAGCTGTGATCGATAGTCGATTTTAATCGATACTTAATTTAATCGAAGTATAATCGATCTATAATCGATAAACAATCGATGACAAAATTGATCGATAAATAATCAAGCTTTGAAAAAATCTTGAGTATCGATTACCTATCGATTCTATCGGTTAATCGATATCTAATCCATCAATTACTTATCGATTACTTATCGATTAACTACGCCTGGTGTAGATGACCGACGTTGTTTTTTCTGAAAGCTTGATTTCCTTGTTGTGTGACTAACTAACTGATCTTTTAACTGATAATAACAGAACCCCCGTCTAGGTCCGCAGATTGAAAGATTTCACTTGCATCCTTGTGCATGGGTCCCGGTCACCAATCCGTCCCAAAAAAATCTGAAATTTTTTTGAAAAAAAAACTTAAAATTTTGAAATAACTTTTGTATCAAAATGATACCCTACCTATGGGTTATCAATGTCTAAGTTTGCCGAGCAATTGCTCAAACAGTGTAAAAGTTACGGCCTATGGAGTTTGAAGACCCGCTTACCTTTTTAACCGTACGAAACACCGGCTATACCCTTATAACTTTATAAAAAAGAAGATAGGAAACTTTTTTTTGTTACAGATATAAACCATACCATTAGTACCATCATATATAACTGTAAAATTCATGATTTAATTGCTAGTTCAGAAATATTTCTTGAATTTAATTCATAAAAATTTGAAAAATTGAAATTACAAGTCTTGTAAATACATTTTTAATACCATCTTGTCATTTACAAGTTGAAAAAAAGAGGAAAATATAAGAAACTGGTCCTAAATTCGAAAAAAATAACTAACCCAAAGTCTTCAAAGATTGATCTATGAACTCTGTTAGCTCCAAAACCTTTTTAGTCTAATAAAACCAAAGATAACCGTACGAAACATTTTTTTTGTAAGACGCGCCAAAGGCAATGAAGATGAAAGAAGCTCTTCAGTCTTGATGTTTTCTGGGAAAAAATGGAAAGAATTTAAGGTGCAAAACTAGATTCAAATTCCAATAAATGAAAATATAACAATTTAATAGTCCTAAATTTGAAATTGATGACTAAAAACCGTACGTAACATTCACTATACCATTGAACACAGAAGTTTGGAAGCCAAATGAATTGTATTTCCTGACATCTACCATTGTTACGTAAATTTACATATTGAATTCATTCAGCAGGTTAAACCCTATTTTTCTTAAGAGGCAAAATAAATGTTACGTACAGTTATCTCTGAAACTGTACAAAACGCGCCTCTTTAGATATAAAGTTTGAGAGGTAGATCTTTGACAGTACCAGTTTGGAAAGCTTTAAATCTACACCATCAAGTGATTTGAGTGATTTGGAGATTTTTAAAAGTCTTTTATTTTTTTTTAGTGATAATAATAATGAAAACAAGAATAGAACTAGGGAGACAAGAGTCCCCGAAAGGCTGCATGATATGATATCACCAGTGAAAGAAATCATTTCATCAACGCAGAGGGTTAGACTGTTTAGAGAGAGGCAGAGACAAAAGAAAGATTATGACCATGAAAAGGAGAAAGAGGAAACAAGAAAGCGTGTTGCAGAGATCAGAGAAAAACAGCCAAAATGCCCCTTGGGGAGGAGATGCTCCGATGATGGCTGTCCTTTACACCCTGGTCAGGGTAGAAATCCGTCAAAATCATCAAGAAAAGATCGCGGTTTGTCAATGAGAAGAAAAAATCAGAGGGAATCAAAGGAGCAGGAGGGGTAAGAGTATATTTTAATAGGGTCTAAGGTTTCTTCCTCCTTCACCTGGCTATTTCCATTCAATCTGCTGTAAAAATGTTAATTATTTAGATGCAGGCTTTTTTGCATATGACTCGCTATTATCATTTACTTTCAGATTCTCAAAGAGAGGGTATCTGGTCTGGTAAATGAGAACAGAGACTCAAACGACAATTGGAATCTAGTTCTATTGCTGATAACACTGAAGAAGTTTCATTCATACTGAACTGCATGTCACCATCCACAAAAAAAAGAACAATGCAAAAAATGGCGTCAACTCCTGGTTGTGACCAAATCAAAAAGAGATTACAAAAGATATCAAATGTGAGACTGAGGAAGGAAAGGCTATTTGATGATGATGAGGATCCTGTACCAGGAATCGAAATCGGAATTGAATTAGGGTTGGGCTAGCCATAACCTTCCCAAAAACGCGATAAAAAATTTTCATTTACCAGACCAGATACCCTCACTTTGAGAATCTGAAAGTAAATAATAATAGCGAGTCATATGCAAAAAAGCCTGCATCTATATAATTAACATTTTTACAGCAGATTGAATGGAATTAGCCAGGTGAAGGAGGAAGAAACCTTAGACCCTATTAAAATATTCTCTTACCCCATCCTGCTCCTTTGATTCCCTCTGATTTTTTCTTCTCATTGACAAACCACAATCTTTTCTTGATGATTTTGACAGATTTCTACCCCGACCAGGGTGTAAAGGACAGCCATCATCGGAGCATCTCCTCCCCAAGGGGCATTTTGGCTGTTTTTCTCTGATCTCTGCAACACGCTTTCTTGTTTCCTCTTTCTCCTTTTCTTGGTCATAATCTTTCTTTTGTCTCTGCCTCTCTCTAAACAGTCTAACCCTCTGCATTGATGAAATGACTTCTTTCACTGGTGATATCATATCATGCAGCCTTTCGGGGACTCTTGTCTCCCTAGTTCTTATTCTTGTTTTCATTATTACTATCACTAAAAAAAAATAAAAGACTTTTAAAAAGCTCCAAATCACTCAAATCACTTGATGGTGTAGATTTAAAGCTTTCCAAACTGGTACTGTCAAAGATCTACCTCTCAAACTTTATATCTAAAGAGGCGCGTTTCGTACAGTTTCAGAGATAACCGTACGTAACATTTATTTTGCCTCTTAAGAAAAATAGGGTTTAACCTGCTGAATGAATTCAATATGTAAATTTATGTAACAATGGTAGATGTCAGGAAATACAATTCATTTGGCTTCCAAACTTCTGTGTTCAATGGTATAGTGAATGTTACGTACGGTTTTTAGTCGTCAATTTCAAATTTAAGACTATTAAATTGGAATAAAGCAATCATAAAATGCTTTACACCCAGAAAATTTAGTCTATAAATAAAGAACTTGAATGAAAGAAAAAGTAAATACAAAAAAGAAATTCACAGAACCAAGTTTAAAAATTACGGGGAGCATTCAAACATGAGCGTTTCGTACGGCATGATTTCTTGACCGCGAGGAAAATTCCTGGAAATCTGTGAAAAGACAAAGTTATTCAAAAATGATGTTTTTTCCATCAATTTCAAGTATTTTCATGAACCTAAACTAAATATGACAATTAACTTGACAGTTTTTGTTGTTAAAATAGACAATGCAATGTAGGACAATGTCAAAACCGGTGTTTCGTACGGTCAATTTTGGAACTTTTAAGCACAATAGCCTCAAATCAGGATTATTTTTGTCAAATTCAATGTTGTTTCCCACTAATTTACCTAGATAAGAGACCTTTGACACAAAAATAGTAAGTTTAGATTTTTCAGGTTTTCTATAAAATCAAAAACCATGTTTCGTACGGTTTTGGGACGGATTGGTGACCGGGACCCGCATGATATCGTCTGCCAACCTTGCAAGTTTTCCTCCGCTGATGCAAGTTACCCAACTTCACGGTAAGACCTTTGATAGCTAATAGAGGCTGAAATTTCACTAGCCACTCAGGCGGTTTCTTGTTAAATTGACTCAAAATGAGTACCCATTGATACTTCATTCTTGATTTTGTGAAAGCATTCTATAGATATATAGTACAACAATTTATCAGAAGCTGGAACCCTTTTCCTTTCTTTCAAAGCAAGATTAGGGCTAGCTTGAAGTCCGTCCTAACCTAATACTCCCAGACGATCTCAATCGAACGGAATCAACGATCGAACCAATCGAACCAAATCAAACGCAATCGACCGATTGAAATTCGATTGTCGAACGCAATCGAATCTCAATCGAACGTCAAAATTCTGGGTAATATTCGATTGGTTCGACTGGTCGATCGTCGATTCCGTTCGATGGATGTCTGCTTTTCTTGCAGCTTCCAACATCCAAATCTCAAACATCACAAGCAGAGTGAAATTATTTCGATTCCCTAGAAATTACCGGAGAGGTCCTAAAGCCGACCACCGCTTAATTCGGACACCCAATAACTGAGAAAAAAATTCTATGTTACAACATTCCTCTCCAAGTTGACGATAAATATTGCTAGAACCTCGAAACAAACATCTAAAACTAGCTGTAATGTCAAGATGCAATTTATGTAATAAAAGTGCGAGTTGTAAAAATAATTACCTTTTTATTCTGGATCGTTGCTTGTTAAAACGATAACAGTTTTTTAATAAAGTGACTTGTGCGGGAAAAAAGAAAACAACTTGGACTGGTTTCCATCAAGAAACAAACAGACTAAATTGTAAAAATGGCGCGAAGTTGAAAAAAGGGCGGATGCGGTAGCACTAATTTGAATAACAAACATTGAATCAATGAGGTGGCAACTATCAACGCCCTCTTTACCACCGATAAGTCCGGATGTTTATTTACGGAAGGCCCGCAATCGGATAGCTCTTCATTTAAGTGTACTCTTTGACGACATATATTATCTTTACTAGAATAGGAGCAAGGTGTCATGTAATACATAATAATTGTAATATACGTCGTCTATTTGTATTCTTATCATGTACCGTAGAGTCGTCTAATCTCGACATACGTCTTGCAATCTCGACACCGGATCTGTAAAATAATCAAAACAAACCTTGAATGAAATTCTTGGTATCATTCTTATCGAACAAGTTCATCCATCAAACTAGAAGTTCAATAAACATTGCAATCCTTTCAATTAAAAAAACAGCCAAATTATAAGCAGTTTTACACAACACACGAAACGCATGCAAACTTCCTCGTAACTTTCTCGTGTCCATCATTAAAATTTTACAACTTTATTACGCTTCAAGTCACGTGATAAAAATAATTCGCGCGCTTAGCCTGGTTTCCCCTTACTTATATATAAAAACACACGCTCTAGGCGCTAACAGGCCGCACGCCGTGATTGCCAGTATGGCGGTCACATTAAATTCAAAAGGAAACCGGGTTCTTTTTATTATTTTCGGTTCACGGTAAAAATGTCTACTAAGAAATTCCTCGCGTGCAAAATGTTGTGTTGTTGTGATTTGGACATCTGTCGTTGAAAGTATGCTAATTAGTTTTTAGCGATTATACTATACATCGTTAAAGTTTTCTTTTCAAATATAAGTAATAACACTTCACATTTCTCATATTATATTAACAATCTGTGACGTGATAGAGAGAGTACATTTTAGTGATTGATTGATAACTTTGGTATGTATTTGTTTATGTTTGATTTTTTATTTCGAAGACCAGCCTACAGCTATGTCGAGATTGCAAGACGTATGTCGATATTAAACGACTCTACGGTAATATATAATATAATGTAATATACGTCGTCTATATGTATCCTTACACAAAGTCCTATCCCCGCAATCAAGCCTAGTGCCAGTTGAAAGTAATAGAAACCAGGCTTGATTACGTAACGTCTCAAAATGAGCACGCTCGTACACAGACCTCTTTTATATTTTCGTGTGCTTTGGAAAATCAAAACATCTCGTTACTTTTTATGATGCTGTTACTACTGTTGTCATTTATGACGTTGTGAATATTGCAATAAAAAATATGTTTTGTTATAAGAAGCAATTATTGTTATTTGGTTCAATTGGTTCAATGTATCAAATCTCTCAGTTTAGTTGACACTTTGGTATCTTCGTTGCGTCACAGCGAAAGGTTTGTTTTTATTTTAGTTTGTATCTTTGAAAGACCCCATCGGCTTTAGGCTTTAGGACCTCTCACGGTATGTGATGAACAATCCGCGGGTCAATGAATCGACGATCGAACGCAATCGAACGCGATCGAACATCAATCAAACGCAATCGAATATCAATCGAATCTGAATATTGCGGTAATATTCGATTGAGATTCGATTGCGTTCGACAATCGAATTTCAATCGGTCGATTGCGTTCGATTTGGTTCGATTGGTTCGATCGTCGATTCCGTTCGATTGAGATCGTCTGGATACTCTAAAATCCTTAAAATCTTGAGACTTAAAATTCTTATTTCTAGCCCTGAGTACTCTCCCCTCTTGCGTCTTGTTCAACCTGTTAATTGAAATATTTCTATCCCAAATATCCAGACAGTGTCAATCAAAAATCGCAATCAAACCTATCATATGTAATCGAACGGGATTGAATAATTGCGATTTGATTGTCAAACACAATCAAACAGGTGTATTTTGCAATCCAGAATATGATGGTTTGAATCTTTTTGAAATTCTATGATTTTTTCTCAATGTCCTGTAACTATGCATGGGTTGCCCATACTAAGAGCGTATGCTAAAAACGAAACCAAATTTATGGCAAAGATTCCTCAAAAATGGCAATTTTCATAATAGCTAAAAAATATTGATATTTGACTGTACTGGAAGGGGTCAGAGGATTTTCCTTTGTCAATGGCCGCCAATCGAGATTAATCGAGAGTTCAATTACGATAATGCTCGATAAGATTGATTGCAATTGAATTAGCCCACTTCTCCAGAGCTTTAGCGTGGGCAGCCACTACCTTAAGGGAACTTATTTAGGAGGGAACTAATTTTGGCGGGAACTAATTTTGGCAACTTTGGCGAATTTAGACAAAATTCGCCAAAATTAGTTCCCGCCAAAATGAAATATTTTGCTCACTCGCCAAAATGAGTTCCCGCCAGAATAAATTTTTTTTTCCTTGCCTAAATAACCCCTGAAAATCATCAAAATTGCTCAAAATAAGGCAAAATAGAACAGATTTACACTGTCATTCGCCAAAATTAGTTCCCGTCAAAATTAAAAAAATTCACTATTCACCAAAATAAGTTCCTGTCAAATTAAATTTTTTAAAGATTTTCGCTGCTCGCCAAAATTAGTTCCCGCCAAAATAAGTTCCCTTAATAATTCCCAATTGGAAAATCAGATAAGAGGGGGAGCATAAGTACCGCACGAGACAGGAGTGATTAATGCATGCGAATGCAATTGAATCAATGGAACGTAATTGAACGTATAATCAAATACAAAATTGACCATAATTAAAGCAATCGAACAGCAAATCATGGGTAATATTCAATTCACTTTGATTGTGTTCGACAATCGAATGACAACGTTTTGATTGCGTTCAATTTGTTCTATTGACACCGTCTGGTAATATTTAAACTGCAGTAAATTTAAAAATCTACAGCCTTCTGGAATTTCGAAAAATAGAAGAAATTGTGATTTTTCGACAAGATTACGGAGTTTTTCATGTAAGCCCTATACACTATCTTTTCTAGAGGTAAAATATGTTTTGAATCTGTCATTTCATTAGCAATAAGCCAAAGTTTAACAGTCATCAGGCCGATTTTCAGACCGCATCACCAAAACCCTGCATGCCCTTTCAGGCTAAGGGCTAGATTTTATCCACCATTTTTGGAGCTTTTGATAAATTATTTCTTGCTGGCAGAGAACTCTTTGGATTGGAGATGATTTTCTACCCAGGAAATTCTTATTCCAGCCCCTAGCCTATTAATTTTTGGGAAAATGTTTTTGAAAGTCCCCTCGTTTTTCCTAATTCTGCTGTTTTAGCCTCCTTTAAAAAAATTCTGCACCCAGGTCATTTGTATTCCAGCCCCCCCGCTTAAGTTTTGAGATTTTTTCCAAGCCCCCCGCATATTCCAACCCCCCCCGCTTATTCCAACCCCCCCTGGTTATTAGGTACCCAAGAGTAATGATTAATGTTTAACTAAGTTCGCTTGTCGAAAATTGAATACCATATATCCTGACAGTGGTAATCGATAACATCAATCATATTCATAGATTTAAATTGAAAATAGTTGATTTGAAATTTTCTAAGCCGAGAGAAGACCTTCAGAAAAATAAGGGTTGTTCAGCTGGTACAGTATAATAAAAAAAATTTTTCTTAAAATCTAGGGTCGTAAGGTCAAGATCTTAAAAAAATTGTGATGCTTTGAATTAGTATACTTTTTCCTCTCTATCAACGAACGAGTTTTGTGCCATAGTTGTTTAGGAGAACGCGACGGTCAATTGAATAACAAATTACTGCATATACATTACTTTCTCTCAGCCATTACAAACAGGATAAATTATCTCGTCCCTAGGTAACTGCTGTGTTGTAAAAGACAAAACAATAAGATGAACTTATCATTAAAAAAGATTCTGTTGGAGTAATTAGTTATTCAAAAGATTGCCACATCCTCTCAAACGACTATTTCTATAGTGAAATTTAAAAAATTCTAAGTACTGGGATAAAATTACCCTTTTTAACTTGTTCAGTTAGAAATATCTGCAAATTCAATATTTATTGTTACTTTTCAATTTTAGAAAAAACAGGGTCGGTTGGGCCCATAGAACAATAAACTAATTTGGTGGTCTTGCCAGGAAAGTTATTCTGAGTGGTATAAATGGTATGCCCATTAGATTTCATATTCTTTTGCACATAGATCAATTTTGACTCAGTAAAACTGATGTTTATGTTTGAACTTGGAATTAGGAGAAAAGGTAACTTTTTTTTAGCACTATCCAAATTTGGAAAGTTTTCTTTCTTTTAGGAAAGTCAGGAATATGATAAGATATTTCCTAATTAGGCAAAAACTCCAGATTTTAAAGTTGTTGTAGTGCTAATCTTTAGCTAAAACTTTAAACCCATTATTTTCGGGTTGTTTATAAAAGGTGGTGCCGTACCATGGGGTGCCCCAATGGTGTACCTTATGGTCTACCTTGATTTCTCATTCCCACAGCATGATAACTTACTATATTCGTAGATGAGTTGACTGTTCAAGCTTTAAATAGCAATAAAAATGGTTCCAGAATAAAATTTTGCTGAAAAAATAACATTTTCTTGTTTTGTTTACTATACGCGGAAGAATCTAGTGTAGCACTGTCGTTTCACGAAAAATCTTTGTGCAGGCTTTATTAATTTTACAGACCAGAAAAAGTATTGTTTATGTTATTTCCTGATATTTTCCAATTTGGGTTAGACAGCCTACTATTTTTTTGCATCAAAAGACTACAGCAGGCTAGTGAGTTCCATTGCGATTGGTTCCATCATTTTGTAGTCTTGTTAATTACTGTGGCAAAATGTTGTCTGCACTAAAATTCAATAGATCATGATTTTATCCCCTGGGAAATTGATGAATGAAAAATAGGCAGAATAGTGAAAATTAACTCATCTCATAAAGGTTGTATTTTTTGCGTATTATTTTCCAGTCTAATCTGTAAATCTTTTTTGGGGTTGACCATAAGGTACACCATTGGGGTAGCCCATGGTAAGGCACCACCTTTTAAAACAACCCATTATTTTCTTTGAGTTTTTTTCACGTTCTTGAGTTTTGTGGGACCCTTCTTGGAGTACGGTAATTTGGTCTAACAGGTGGGGGGTCGGTACTAAAATCAAAGACACATGAGTACTAAAAGGTTTTTTGACGATTTTTGACATACCCCCACCTAATGTTTGAAAAAGGAATTTTAGTACACATGAACTAAAATTTTTTTTGACATTTTTAGCATAGTCAGGACTGCAAATAAATATTTTTAGTCAATCGGACATCATGTCCGACAGAAATGAAATCCTTTCGGTCAAACTCAAAATCCTGTCGGTCATTCAGTGTATATATTTTTTTAAAGTTACGGAGAAAGCAAGTAGAAAAAATAAAAGTTACCTTTAAACAGTTTGTTACTGTATACATATAACAGAGAAATTGATTCGATAAAAGTGATCTTAGAAACACCCTTGAAAGTTATGAAGAAAGCGAGTCGATAAAAGTTAACTTAAAAACACTCTTGAAAGTTACGAAGAAAGCGAATTGATAAAAGTGATCTTAGAATCACTCTTGAAAGTTACGAAGAAAGCGAGTCAATAAAAGTTAACTTAGAAACACCCTGAAGGCTACAAAGGAAGCGAGTATTAAAAGAATAGGCTAAGTAAGAGACAGAGGTGTAAGAGATTTATTTTCAACTCTCAAGTTAATGGTTTATTCCTTTTTTCATTCGGACGTCATGACCGACACAAAAGATTCAGTCGGTCAAATAGCTTTTTCAGTCGGACATTGACCGATGACCGGCGCTTATTTGCTGCCCTGCATAGTGACCACCTAAATTAGGCTTATTTTGGTATTTGGTTCAGAGAATTGGTCTTTGGACTTTCAACAAAATGCCAACTCTGGTTATTTAGGCTGTCAATGAACCTGATATATCACTCTCTATATTCTAGATAAAGACTCAGCAACAGTCAAGACACTTTTGCTCTGCTCTACTCCAGTTATTGCAAAGATTGATTCTTGTTTATTTTTTCACCTCTAATTTTATACAGCTTGCTATTTCTTTTCTATCCAGTTATTCATGGTTCTTTACAAAAACAGGATCAGGTGCAGTTAGCGTGGTCACTGGTTGGATTCTTTAGCAGTGGAGAGCACTGTTAAAGAATATAACCTAATGTCGTTTAACCTAATAATGTTATAAAATACAGACCAGAAAGTATTTCACTGTTAAACAATCCAACCTATAGTCATGTCCGGTCCACTGTTAAACAATCTGACCTAGTTCACTGTTAAACAATCCAACCTAGTCCACAGTTTAACAATCCAACCTAGTCCACTGTTAAACAATCCAACCTAGTCCACTGTTTAACAATCCAACCTAGTCCACTGTTTAACAATCCAACCTAGTCCACTGTTTAACAATCCTACCTAGTCCACTGTTAAACAATCCAACCTAGTCCACTGTTTAACAATCCAACCTAATCCACTGTTTAACAATCCTACCTAGCCATGTCCGGTTCACTGTTAAACAATCCAACCTAGTCCACTATTTAACAATCCAACCTAGTCGACTGTTTAACAATCCAACCTAGTCCACTGTTAAACAATCCAACCTAGTCCACTGTTTAATAATCCAACCTAGTCATGTCCGGTTCACTGTTAAACAATTTGACCTAGTCCACTGCTAAACAATCCAACCTAGTCCACTGTTTAATAATCCAACCTAGCCATGTCCGGTTCACTGTTAAACAATTTGACCTAGTCCACTGTTTAACAATCCAACCTATAGTCATGTCCGGTCCACTGTTAAACAATCCAACCTAGTCCACTGTTTAACAATCCAACCTAGTCCACTGTTAAACAATCCAACCTATAGTCATGTCCAGTTCACTGTTAAACAATCTGACCTAGTCCATTGTTAAACAATCCTACCTAGTTCACTGTTTAACAATCCAACCTATCCATGTCCGGTTCACTGTTAAACAATCCAACCTAGTCCACTGTTTAACAATTCAACCTAGTCCACTGTTTAACAATCCAACCTAGTCCACTGATAAACAATCCAATCTATCCATGTCCGGTCCACTGTTAAACAATTTGACCTAGTCCACTGATAAACAATCCAACCTAGTACCATCCCTTCCCAAGGAGAACTATTGTTCGTTTTAAAAATCGAAAAATCTGTGGAGCTCTTTTACGCTCCAGTAAAGAATTTCATAAAACAGCAATACAGGAAAAAGCTATCTTACCAGACAAAATTTTCATAAACAGCAACTTGAGTAACTATAATCGTTTACTATGGGGGAAATCAAAAGCACAGCGATCTGTATCGGATTCACAAGTTCAAGATATTTAAGATTTCTTTAAAATTTTTAATACGCGATAAAAACTTTTTGTTGTATCCTCTTTACATATAGGATGTCGAGTTTAGTTTAGCCCAAAATTTTATTTACAGAACCCAACTACAATATAGGAATTATAAGGATTCCGATTTGAGGGATCCGAGAGGGGATTTTAGGGGATTGAGGGATCTGGAGAAAACGAAAGCTCTCTCGTTTGGAAGGGTGAAAACAAATATGTGAGAACAAATTCTTTTAATGGGCTTTATACGTTATTTTCAACTTTCTATCAAATTCTTGTGGACTTTTGACAACCAAAAGTTGTTTTTTAAGCCTAAGTATATTGAAATTTCCCCGATTTTTCATACTTGCAGCTACAGATTGCGGTGAAGCATTGTTGAAGGATAATCAAATTCATAAGTTTTGGTCGTTCAATGGAAACGTTTATATAAAGATTAATGAAAATGACAATCCCCGACAATCCTTTGAGGATTGGCAATATTAATGAGCTTATTTCGAAATTTCCAATCTGTGGGTGCGTTTAGACCAACTGGCATTTGTAATTTGGCATTTGCTCATGAGGGATTCGATTTTAATAGCTTTTCCATTGTATTTTCTGTCATGGCATTTAAGCAATCGTCTTTTTAGAGTCATTACTGAAAAGGTGATTCCCTCAAGTTCAACTTTGACAGATCAAACAATGAAAAACATGGAATTTCTCAAAAACTGCAGTCATTAGGACTGAAACTTTTTGCTGTAGGGCTAGGCTATGGCAAATCTTGCAAATTTTACAATCTATAGAAAGAACTGAATAAAAAACGTGCAAATACTTTAAAAAATCAAAAATGTCACTTTTTCTCTCTGTTTTGGTTCCTTTGTTTGATTCGAAATGCCAGAAAAGGGGATTTCTTTGCTCAAAATGGCAATTCAAATGCCAACGAAATGCCAACACGCTGGCATCATTAGGCATTTGACAAACCGAACAATTGCGCGGAACAATAGAATTCAAAAGAATACTGCAAGCAATTACAAATGCCAGGCTGGTCTAAACGCAGCCATTCTCAATGTTTGACATTTGATTTTAATATTGATGGTTTTATGTGTAAGGCTTGGGGTATGTTTTGTTTCTTTTCGTTCGTAAGACTTAGGGTAATTCTTACATTTTCCGTAAGTTTATCTTTGTGTTTATTTTTTTTGTTTTTTTTCTTAACATTTTTTTGGTTGTTCTATACCTATGCAGATAGAGGCCTGTTCCATATGCGCTAGAAAATTAAAAATCGAAAATTCTAACTACTGTCCTAGGTGCAAAAGACGATCCCATGCTAAGTGTAACGGCATAGAAGCAAAATTCATTAAAAAATATCTGCCTCTGCAAAACTTGCAGAATTGACGCATTACCTAATTTTGATTCTGATGATGAATTACCTGCTGGTAAAGACATAAGTTACTTAAAATCATATTTTGAGCATTTGAACACCCCTGTCTCAGTGCCCCGGTGGCATGATTTCAGTACATGATTTTTTTCAGTACATGGTTTCAGTACATGATTTTTTCCTACGTCACTGCAGTAATCAAATTTTTATTGCACTCATTTGTAATCATCCTAAATGGCTTGGGAATTCAAGAACTGTTTTTTATTGTCGCTGTCTTTATTCAATTTATATCTCAATTCACAAATGAGTGCAATAAAAATTTGATTGCTGCAGTGACGTAGGAAAAAATCATGTACTGAAACCATGTACTGAAAAAAATCATGTACTGAAATCATGCCACCGGGGCACTGAGACAGGGGTGTATTTGAATACTATCTCGAATACTTTTTCTAACATTCATTCGCAAAAAGACGACCAGATTAACGAGTATGACTATAATGACCACGTGATTAAGAATTTTAACTGTAAATATTACAGTACTCAGGAATTTACCTATCTTCCTCTCAACAAAATTCACTCTCTTGTTTTCATCTTAACATATGCTCTCTAGATAAACACCATGACAATCTCATGAGAATATTATCTAAACTCTCAATCATAACTTTGATTTTCTTGGTATTAGTGAGACCCGACTAAAATCTTCTATCAAAAACTCGAAAAACGCAAATCTTTCTATCAAGGGTTATAAATCTTTTGACACACCAGCTGTTTCTTCAGTTGGAGGTACTGTTTTCTATATTTCTGAATCTCTCGATAGTAAACCTCGCCAAGACTTTTCTAAAATCATCTCTTCTAATAGTGGCAATCTTGTATCTACTTTTGCTGAAATAATTTTTAAAAGCCGAAAAAATTATATCATTGGGTGCATCTACAAACATCCTTCTTTCAAAATCGATCTTTTTAATGAACAATATTTATCACCTCTTTTGAAAAAAAACATGCAAAGAAAATAAAAAGCTCATTTTGTTAGGTGACTTTAATATTGATCTCCTTTCCTGTCATACTGAAATCTCTCACTCTAAGTTTCTTGATACACTTGGTGCATATCAACAGTAGCGGCCTGGCTTAAATTTCTTGGTGGTGCAAACTATGAAATCGGCGCCCCTGGTATTTTTGTCCTTATTTGCGCCCTCCATCATTAAGTGAAAATATTAAACTGTAAGAGCAGTGACTGTTTGAAAGTAACGCCCCTAATCTTTGAAATGGAAATTTTATACCTGGTAAGTCAATTTAGTCTATGTTTTTGCTTTCTAAAACTTTTATCAGAAAAATCACCAGATAATCTTTAAACTTTTGCGCCGCTAGTCTTACTTTACTCTCTATTAAAGATCAATGGCTGAAAGAAACCCCCAAAATTCCGAATTTGGGGGAGGGTTCCTTGTAATTGTGGCGCCGAAGGCAAAAAATTTTGGTGTAAGAAAGGTTAAACAGCTTAAAAGATCTTCTAAAACGGAGAAAGTTAGTCAGTCAGCGAGAATCAACAAGTTTTGATCATTTTGGGGGGTGAGCATTCTCTTTAACCCCTGGTGTATACACAACACTTCTGTACTTCTGATTCAATATTGATAAAAGTTTTAAAAAAATTCAAGAGAGAAAGGATGCAAGAGGGTAAAATAAGCCGCGGCATGCGAAAAAAATTAACATTGTGCTCATAGAAGGCGCTATAAACGTGCCGAAGGGCGCCAAATTGCCCAATTAAACGTCAAAAAAATTTGGCGCCCCCCTTCAAAAGCTCTTTTGGCGCCCCTCTCAGATCTTTCTGGGTGGTGCACTGCACCCCTGCACCCCCTGCCAGGCCGCCACTGCATATCAAATTCTTACATCGATCATACTTCCTACTAGGGTAACCGACACATCCAGCACTCTCATCGACAACATTTTCACCTCAAATACTGACTGTTCTTCGATATCTGGAAATCTTACAGTGGCTTTATCTGATCATGTACCACAATTTTTAATATCCTGAATACTTCTAATTCAAAACTTAAGCCCCATTCGCCCTTTCGTCGTGACTGGTCTAAATTTCGTTAACATGTCTTTAAAAGTGAATTTGATAGCATTGACTGGAAAGGCTTGATCGATATTGACAAAGGTGATGTTGATCCTTCTTTAATGCTTTTGATACTCGTTTTGCTCTTTTATATGAAAACCATGTACCTCTTAAACAAGTTACTAGACGTGAAGCAGGTCTTCTTCTGAAACCCTGGATCTCTAGAGGTATTCTCACTTCGATGAAAATTAGAGATGGCTCATTTCGTGACTATCTAAACACAAACCTACCTGATCTGAAGGCTTTCTTGCGTGATAGGTATAAATTTTATCGTAACCGAATCGTTTTTCTCTGTCGTTTGAGTAAAAAACTTCACTATTCTAAATTTTTTTTTCATAATTTAGGAAATATTCGTAAGTTATGGGAAGGCGTTCGTGAAATTATATCCTCTTCCTCATCTTCTAGCTGCATCTCTCTTAATATTGACGACACCCTCTCTTCTAATCCCAAAGAAGTTTCTGAAACTTTTATTGACTTCTTTGTAACAATCGCAGGTAGCATTCGTTCCAAAATCCCTTTTAGTCGTCATCGTTTCTCTGAGTAGTTGAAAGACGAAAATCTGAATGCAAACCCTTTTTTCATTGTTCCCACGACCCCTAATGAAGTATCTGCTGTTCTCAAGTCCTTAAGTGATAACAAATCCACGGGTCCAAGTAGCATATCCTATCTGATTATCAATTCAAATCTACAAAGCTTTTCTCTGATTCTTTCTGACATTATCAACTTGTTTTTCTATTCTGGTATTTTTCCATCTAAACTCAAAGAAGCCAAAGTCATACCTATCTTTAAAGAAAAACGCTCTCTTGCACTTGATGCTGAAAACTACAGGCCCATCTCTTTGCTCTCAAACATTGATAAAATCTTTCAAAAACTCATGTACAAACGTCTTATGACTTTTCTTGATCAATCAGGCTCTTTGTATCCACTCCAATTTGGTTTCCGCTCAAAACACTCTACAGAAACAGCACTTCAATATTATGTTGATCAAATCTTAACTGCTCTGGATGAAGGTGAGTATGGCTGCTCCATTTTCATTGACTTACAAAAAGCTTTTGATACCGTTGACCATGAGATTTTAACTTCAAAACTAGAATTCTATGGGGTTCGTGGGACAGCTCTTGATTGGTTTCGCTCTTTTTTATCTGATTGATCACAATTTGTGTCTATTTCTAGCATTAGTTCTAAAACTAAGCCTATGCTTCACGGTGTCCCCCAAGTCTCTGTTCTTGAACCATTATCATTTCTTCTTTACGTTTTTAACGACTTGCATATCGCCCTTCCTTATTCCCTAGTTAATTTATTCGCTGATGACACAATGCTTTTTATCAGAAACAAACTCTTAAAACTGTAACAATCACCTTTTTGTTGTTACTAAAGTATATTCCGTAAGTCTAATTTTTAAATGATTCCAAATAATGATTTAACACGATATATTTATGGGGTTCGATATTAATTAATTTACCTTTGATTCTTTTCTTCTTCCTTTAAATTCAAATTCGTAATTACGATATAGGATTATGCTTAGTGCGGGCTGATGGCCTATCTTCTTTCGCTTTATTTCTTCTCTATTTGCTTGCTTCCCCCGACTGACTTCCTTGATTTCGACTCCTGTATTTATACTGTTTTTGAGGTGGTGGAGCGCCACTCCTTCTTCTTGTTTTTCCCATATTTTTTTTTGTTTGATGAAGAACGTTGATCCGACGTTGCCTTGTCTCGCCAGTACGTATTTTTTTTAAGAATTTCGTGTAATGCAATTTGCGGTTAGGGTTTTTCCATTTGCTAGGACTTGCCCAAACCTTTTTCTTGTGGAATTTATAACACTCCCTATTTGGGCTTTACGGATTATCTTTTTTCTCACGGTTGGTCGAATCGTTTCGTTAATCGTTTACCTAAAAGTTTGTTCTCTTGAATTGATTGGTGGATTTTTTGCAACATTAGGTAATGTTTTTTTCAGGTTTGTATCGAAAATCTCGTGCTTACGTAGTTGGTGGTTTGGTTTCTACCGAGAGTAATGTTCGAATTCCAGGGATTATCTTTTTTTCTCACGATTGGTCGAATCGTTCGTTAAACGTTTGCTTTCAGAGTTCATTTCCAATTTTGATTGGTGAATTTACAAAGCTATTTGATTGGTTGTATATTTGGAGAATAGAAGGCAGCTATCGTTGTTGTTAGCTATGGCGTTATGATTGGATAACTTTTATTGATAGAAGTTAACTTTAGAATAAATATGCTATTTACATTTAGTAAAGGATGTACTTGTGACAAAACCTATAGCCAAGCAAGCTAACATCGATCTTAAACTTCTATTGCATTGGTTGAATGCAATCAAGATATCTCTGAATGCTAACAAAACTGAGCTTATTATCTTTAGAACTATTAGAAAGAAAATAAACTACGATCTAAAAATAAAAATCAACGGACACAGACTCAGACCTAGTAACTTTGTGAAATATTTTGCTGTATACATCGATGAACATCTAAACTGATTTTGATCTAAACACCACATTGATTTTGTTTGTAACAAATTAAAACGTGCGAATGGTAAACTTCGGCATTATGTCGACAAGAAAACGTTTTTAGCATTATATTATTCTTTATTTCACTCTGGGGAAAACGCCAATCTGTTCACGCCCGTCGAATTCTAACACTACAAAAGCAAGCTCTCCGAATTATGACATTTTCCGATTTTCGAGCACATTCCTCACCTCTCTTCTTGGATCATACTCTTTTAACCTTTTTTGACTTCGTAAAATACCTAAGTATTCTTTTTATTTACAAAATCTTTAATCGACTGTTACCACCTCTTCTGCAAGAACATTTTGACTCGTCTTGATGATGTTGAGCGTCATGAAGTCATGCGATGTAAATCTGGTCTGTTAAATCTTCCCGAGGTCTCCACAGTAACTTATGGCAATTACTCAGTACTATATCAATCCATTTTATCTTGGAATGAACTTCAGAAATTCTTGACCTTTGATATGTCAACCTTATAATTGGATCGTCTTAAGGACTTAATTAAATTATATTACCTGTCGCAATATTTCTAATTATTTTTATCAAATTACCTATTCTAGCCATAGATTCATTTATATCTTACATTAGATTAACATAGGTACTTATTTTTATAAAAATTTTTGTAGATTTATTTCTTGTAGCTTAACAATTTTGCGACAACCTCCTTAGTTTAGATTTTTTTCTATGAGTGTGGTCGCTAGTCTTGTCATAGACAAATAAATAAACACTACTACTACTTGTCACGAGTAAACAACCTAACCTAGTTTCACTCCTGATCACTGGGCTCTTAAAGAAAGAAGGGAATCTCAGCTATCCAACGAGCTATAAAAAAATTCTAAATCTTTCTGGTTCAGGAGGTATTGGCATTCATACTTATACTTGGTGGAAATACACTACATAGTGTGATTTGCGTTGTTACTAAAAGAGGTAACGAGTGGTAATGATGTGGTAACGAGTGGTAACGATGTGGTAACGAGTGGTAACGATGTGGTAACGAGTGGTAACGATGTGGTAACGAGGTGGTAACGAGGTAACCAGTTAAGAACGGTGGCCCTAAAGGCTCTAATTTTGAATAACTCGATACTGGTGAATGTAGAGCAGAACTTAATGTTTCTAGTGAATGTGATAGTGGAGTTGGTGTTCCTGTTGAATGTGCAGCAGGGGTTGGTGATTCTGGTGAATGTGCAGCTGAATATGGTGGTTTTGATGATTGTGCAGCAGGAGTTGGTGGCTCTGGTGATTCTGCAGCAGGACATGATTGTTCTGTTGATTCTGCGACATGAACTGGTGACTTTGCAACAGAACCTTGTTGTTCTGGTGATTCTGCAACAAAACCTAAAGGATCTGGTTATTCTGAAGCAGCAACTTGTGATTATGGTGATTATGCAGCAGGAACTGGTTGTTCTGGTGGTTATGCAACAGATCCTTGTGGTTATAAAGATTCTACAGAAATACATGTTGGTTCTGATGCTTCTTAGCACAAAACTGTTAGTTTTGGTAGATCTACATCCGGACTTGGGATGGATGGATTATCATGAATTTCGAATATATTGTATTCAGGTGTTTGACAGTTTTCTATAGGGCTAGAATTGTGATAAATGCTATCTAAAGACATTAACAACTGTCAGTGTTTGACTTATTTTTGCCAGATACCTAATATCAGTAATAATGTATTGGCTTACAGGTTTGGACTATAAGCTCCACCATTACATCCACAAGAAACTCAAACTCCTGCTCCCCAATCATATGCACCAGAACCACCAAATCCACCATCAAATTCATCAGTAACTTCAACTTCATCAGCAACTCAAACTCCAACATTGCATTCAACAGAACCATCAACTCCACCATCACATTCACCAGTACCGATATATTCACCAGAACCATCAACTCCTGCCTCTCATTCACAAGAAACACCAATCCCTGCTGCTAATTCAACAGAATCACCGACTCCTTATGCACATTCAACAGAACCACCAACTCCTGCTGCACAATCATCAAAACCACCAACTTCAGCTGCACATTCACCAGAACCACCAACCCCTGCTGCGCATTCAACAGGAACACCAACTCCACTATCATATCCACAATGAGCTAGGAAAATATAAAAATGCCAATACTTCCTGAACCAGAAAGATTTAGAGTTTTTTTATAGCACGTTGGATAGCTGAGAGTCTCTTCTTTCTTTAAGAGCCCAGTGATCAGGAATGAAACTAGGTTAGGTTGTCTACTCGTGACAAAGGATAGGACTAGGTTGGATTGTTAAACAGTGGACTAGGTAGGATTGTTTAACAGTGGACTGGACATGACTATAGGTTGGATTGTTAAACAGTGGACTAGGTAGGATTGTTAAACAGTGGACTAGGTTGGATTGTTAAACAGTGGACTAGGTTGGATTGTTAAACAGTCGACTAGGTTAGATTGCTAAACAGTGGACTAGGTTGGATTGTTAAACAGTGGACTAGGTTGGATTGTTTAACAGTGAACTAGGTTGGATTGTTAAACAGTGGACTAGGTTGGATTGTTAAACAGTCGACTAGGTTGGATTGTTAAACAGTGGACTAGGTTGAATTGTTAAACAGTGGACTAGGTTAGATTGTTTAACAGTGAACCGGACATGGCTAGGTTGGATTGTTAAACAGTGGACTAAGTCAAATTGTTTAACAGTGAACCGGACATGACTATACGTTAAATTGTTAAACAGTGGACTAGGTAGGATTGTTTAACAGTGGACTAGGTCAAATTGTTTAACAGTGGACCGGACATGACTATAGGTTAAATTGTTAAACAGAGGACTAGGTAGGATTGTTTAACAGTGGACTAGGTCAAATTGTTTAACAGTGGACCGGACATGGCTAGGTTGGATTGTTAAACAGTGGACTAGGTAGGATTTTTAAACAGTGGACTAGGTCAGATTGTTTAACAGTGAAGCGGACATGACTATAGGTTAAATTGTTAAACAGTGGACTAGGTAGGATTGTTTAACAGTGGACTAGGTCAAATTGTTTAACAGTGGGCCGGACATGACTATAGGTTGGATTATTAAACAGTGGACTAGGTTGGATTGTTAAACAGTGGACTAGGTTGGATTGTTAAACAGTGGACTAGGTAGGATTGTTAAACAGTGGACTAGGTTGGATTGTTAAACAGTGGACTAGGTTGGATTGTTAAACAGTGGACTAGGTTGGATTGTTAAACAGTGGACAAGGTTGGATTGTTTAACAGTCGACTAGGTCAGATTGTTTAATAGTGAACCGGACATGGCTAGGTTGAATTGTTTAACAGTGAAATACTTTCTGGTCTGTATTTTATAACATTATTAGGTTAAACGACATTAGGTTATATTCTTTAACAGTGCTCTCCACTACTAAAGAATCCAACCAGTGACCACGCTAACTGCACCTGATCCCAAAAACAAAGCATTTAACTTCAAAAACATTTTTTATTCTATAGTATATAAAAGCAGAACATTGAATACCCCTGTTTTACAGCCCCGGTTGAACCTTTTCCTCGATGGAGATAAAAACTCCTATTGAAATGCTAATGAGGATAGAAATTCTATTGTTCCAAGGTTAAAAAATATGGAATTTTGAGTGGGGATGACATCAAAGTCAATTTCCCAGTGGGGCTGAAATTCAAGGGTATTTAACCCCACCGGGGACGTCAGAATCACTGCTGATTGAAAACAGCTCTTTGAAAGCAATGAAATATGAAGTAGGAAATTTTTTACTAAATGTAAGCGTGTAACTTGTCTTTGCATTTACAAAAATTAAGTTTTCCTCATTTTTGAAAAAAATATGAAAAAAATCTCAAATTTAAACTGTTTTACTGGTTTTGGTGGTTTTTATTTAAAAGATAAAAATATGATAAAGCAAGGTTTTTATTTGAAAAAAAGGGTTCGTGAAAATGTTATTCGTAATTCGTAATTCCCATTAATTATTTTTCTAATTCCAAATGGTTTTTTGACATTTGGAATTTTAATATTTTTCTTTCAAAACGACAACTTTGTCAAGTGCTCCTAGTCTTCTTCACTGGAATTAACGTCATCAAAAATCATCAGAAAGCAAATTTCAGTTAGGAGTCTAGTTATAGTTATAAAAGGATAATGTTTGTTATTGTACATATAATATACCGTGACAGGACAATTGCCCCCGGGATAATTGCCCCCGGACAATTGCCCCCAGACAATTCCCCCCAGGACAATTACCCCCCAGACAGTTACCCCCCAGACAATTCCCCCTAGGACAATTGCCCCCCAGACAATTACCCTCCGGACAATTGCCCCCCCCCCTCAAAAAAAAATTCAGACAATCACCGTTGAGACAATTCTTGATCGGGTGATCGTTAGTCTTTGCATGAAGGTAATAAAGATATAGATGGAGAGAAAACGTCTCGGTAATGACCTTAAATAATCGTTGAAATCTTTTATAAATCTATTCAAAGCAGCTTTTTTTGATGTACCATCATTGGAAGCAAAAAAATCCGAAATGTAAATTTTATAAGAACAGAAGTGAGAATGTTATCCTGATTGAAATAAACTTATTATGCAAAAAGCTCTTGTTCAAACGCGATACAAAAATAATTTTCTCAAAGTCAGGTTTCAAAAGTTCTATGATTTCATATCGATGTATTTTTGGGCGAACACTGTGCTAATTTTGAGAGTTTTAGCACATTTTCCTTGAAAATTTCTTCATTAAAAATCTTTACGTCTAAAAGGGAGGGGTTTTCAAATTCTGATGGATGATTAATTAAAAGGTTACCTAATCGTAATATAGAATTCGTTTTGAAATTTATCGATGATTTTATGAGAGGGGACCCTTAGAAATATAGGATTTTGTGCTTGTTACGGCAACCTTTTTCTTATTTTGATCAACAAAGTTATTATCTCACAATAGAGTTGTTAAAAATCCAACATCTTTTTATTCAGTTTTTTATGAACATAAGGGCCTATTTGTTTCACTTACTATAAATGCTGTAGATGCTATTTGCTAAAAGTGCTATGAAATTCCATGAAAACTTTGAAAATGATAGTAAATATTGCAAGTTTTGTTGTCTGCCATCTTTATGATCCCTGGTTGTACTTTGAATTTTGAAAAGTAATTTTCAATGCACTGTTTATTTACGGTTGTGTGACCACCATCCCGCCATTATGAAAACAACTGCTATTTTGATTTCAGATATAGACCCGTGCTTGGAGCAAGCTACAGTTTCAGCTCTTCACTTCTCTAATTTTATTGGTTTAAAATCGGCAATCAGGCTAAGAAAGTATCATCCAGTCTAATTTTAGATGCAATTTTTACTGTGAAGAAATTGCAAACTTTGCTTTGCTTGCAGAAGGTTGATGTTTTTACTATTTTTGCTAAAAGGAAGTTTGCAAGTTTATTTACAAAAAGTGCTACAGATTTGGACAGAAAAAATTGAATCGAGTGCACTTGTAGTAAACATAGCAAAAATAGTGATGAAACAAATAGGCCCTAAATATTCCCACGAGTATACCCAAAATTAATCATCTTATTCCCAAAGCAACCAAACAGCTGTTTGCTTCCGATGATAAATCAGAATAGAACAAAAGGCATTGACTCTCCATCTATCTTTATTACCTTCATGGTCTTTGTGACTATTTTTCTTGTTAGACTTGAAAAGTGCATTCAAGAATGCTATGCTGTATGATTTTTCCAAGAGAGACTTTTTGACGATTACAGAGAAAATAGTCCGCATAATATACCCACTGTAAAACAATCATGTTTGACCAAAAACAAATAAAGAGCTAAATCAAAAATAAGCAATAATTTTCCCGGCAAATTTTCTGATAAAAAAGTGTTTACTGAATTCCCATGCACATGGGCTGTTATTGAAAAAAAAAATGAAAATAAAAGGCTTATTGGAAAAGTGGGACGGTTCTAGGAAAATTGCCCCCGAGAAAATTGCCCCCCGGAAAACTGCCCCCGGAAAATTGCCCCCCGGAAAATTGCCCCCTAAGAAACTGCCCCCTAGGAAAACTGCCCCCCAGAAAATTGCCCCCAGAAAATTGCCCCCTAGGAAAATTGCCCCCCGGAAAATTGCCCCCCCCCCCCCGCCATCTTTTTTTCCACTTTTTTATAAAATCCAATGAAACTTCCAATGGCCATTGTAGCTGTAAAATTAAGTAGTTTTGAATTACTCTTAGGGTACCTAGTAAACGGGGGTCAGCGGGGGTGGATTGGAAAAAAGGCTAAAACAGCATAATCCGTACAAAAAAGAAGTTTCAGATTCCGAAAAATTGATAAGCGGAGGAGGGTTTGGATCAACAATGTCCTGGGTAGAAAATTTTCGAAAAATAGATTATTTTGGTGGGAACTTTTTTTGGGGAATACTGTAATTAATTTTTTAACTGTGGTTGGAATTAATTTTAGCGAATGACAGCGCAAATCTGTTCTATTTCATCTCATTTTGAGCAACTTTGTTGAATTTCAGGGGTTATTTAGCCAAGAAAACTGAAATTTTAATTTTGGCGGGAACTTATTTTGGCGAGTTAGTAAAAATTAGTTCCCTTAGCTTAAGATAGCACGGATAGGGCGATTAGGGTTAAGAAATGGGGAAAGATTTTTTTGAAAGTGATTTTATTACTCGACTATCTTTTTCCACCTCATACAAAACTTGTAAAAGTCGTTTTTGAGGCGTGCAAAGACATGCAAAGCAGATCAATTCCATATAACCAAGAAATCTTGTAAAACCATAAAGAAAATACTTGAATAGCGAAAGAAATACAGTATAAAACACATTGAAATTGACTATCGCTAAACAGAGAAAACGCTTTCTCTGTATTCCATGGTTAAACCACATTATTCCTTATAAAAAGCGTCAAATTAATGAAAATTACGGCTGCAACCTGCAACCGTTGGACCAAAATATAGCCCCAAAATATTCTAGATCTCTTAATCCGTTAAGACGCGATCACGTAAAATTGCGTAATCCAAAATCTCCCAAATGTTGAAAATTGAGTTAGTTTCGAAAAATGGAAAAATAGGGGGCAATTTTCCGGGGGGCAATTTTCCTAGGGGGCAATTTTTTCTGGGGGGCAATTTTCTGGGGGCAATTTTCCTAGGGGGCAATTTTCCGGGGGGCGGTTTTTCCGGGGGGCAATTTTCCGGGGGGCAGTTTTCCGGGGGGCAGTTTTCTCGGGGGCAATTTTCCTGACACCAGTGGGACGTGGGACGGTGGCTGAGGTGGGACGCTTAAGTGGGACGATGCTGGGACGTTCAGGTGGGACGCTCAGGTGGGGCGCTCAAGTGGGATGATGGTGCAACGCTCAGGTGGGACAATGCTGGGACGCTCTTTCATGTTGTCGCTTTAATATTCTTGGCTCCGAGAAAACCCAGGTGTGATTTATTTATTTGTTCATTCATTCATGAAACTTAAAAAAATATCTTCAAAAAATATCAGGATATTTCAAAGATGAGGTTTTTTATAAGAACATTAAGGCTAAAATCGAGTTACTCGATCACCATAAATTTTGACATATTTTTTTACTTTTGACATCTGGGGGGGGGGCAATTGTCACGGGGGGCAATTGTCCTAGAACCATAATATACATATAATATGCACTCTTTACATGAAATAGTGAATAATCTAAACAATCATTTTCCACTCCCATTTGTGATTTACATGAATTTTTTTGAAAATGTTAGTACAAGGCTTTTTTAAAAAAGGCAGCTTTTGATTTTAGGGCCTGCAAAAATTGACTATGGGGGACCAAACCCATCAAAAATTTTACTTTCTGACCTCCCTCACTTTATGATATTTGACATTTTTCAATGATTTAAAATTTGGCTTTTGGAGAGTTTTATTTTCTGATCTTGTATTGATTTAAAAACTAAGGATCAAATAGCTTTTTAATTTGAATACAGCGACCTTAGCATGAAGGTAGAGCATCTAGCTACGGTGCACAAGGTTGTGGATTCAATCCCCAGCCAAAGATATCCATTAAGGAGAACAATTAAAATCACGTGTCCAAAACAAACTTGTAAAACAATTGAACAATCAAAATTAGCCATAATATTTGGCTTGATTTTTTTATTTTGACATGTGACATTTGTTTTGATTTTGTATCCGCTGCATACAGTTTGTTTACATATTTCCCAAGTACTGTAATGTCCCTTTAACACTTTCCAACTTTTAATTCCACTGTTCAAAAAAGATGACACAACCCCTGTTTTTAGTAAAAAGTTGGAACTTTGATATTTCACAGAAAAGTGCTATAATTTCTCAACCAAAATTACATTCAAATGTGGCGCTTTTGATTGTCTAATACAAGCAAAAAAAATTTTCCCAATTGTATTTGACTATCAAAAGTTACAGACATTTTTGTTTCCACTGCCAATTATATCTGGATACACTTTAGTCTTAATTTCAAGATAGATAGCCTTATGTCCAAGCTTATGTCCTTCTTTTTTACATTCTTGTTATTTTTTTTTGCAAAATTTTGAATAAAAAAGCTTTCATATATGTCCATAAAATTAGCGAACAAAAGGGTGAAATTTTAAAACAATTATTGCAATACTTTACAGCATTTTGAAAAGAAATAGATGAGGTAAGACTAGCCAGATTGTAATCTTCTCAAAACAGCAAAATTTTAATTTCCAGCGACGAAATACTCATTTTGTGATATTGTTATTTTTCTAGCAAGCAAATACAATTATCATACAATAATGATGGAGTCGTTTGGGAAAAAGAAACTAGCCTGTAAAGATTTGTATGGCTACCTATTGACATTGTCATCTGAAGTTCTCAATGGTCTTTATGACCACCCATTCACTTGTCTAGCTGTCTTCCGTGGTTTACCTGAGATTGGAAAACATTACGTCATGAGAACATTGTTCACAGACCAAGCTTTCCCAGAGCACGTCATTTTATCTTGGTGCAAGAAAGAGCATCGTAATGACCACAAAGTAGCCGTCGATCGATTATGTGGATTACAAATTTGGAACAGGGTTACGTCGCCTTCCGTACATTTTGAAATGAACAAATTTTTCCAGCAAAACCTTCGAATAGGTGTTCGCGGTGGAGGGAAAATTGAAGAAGAGCCGCTTAAAGCAGTGGAAGAGAGACATGCTCGAGATGTAACTTATTTAGATAATTATGCCAAAGAGCGATGGGAGTGCATATTACAATACATGACTGGCTCACAACAAGGAATGAATAATGTAGGAGTGAGTCCTGATGTTGCAAAAGTTTTGATTTCGTCGGGTTTGTTAACGTTAAATGAAAGTGAAAATAACACTTCGATTACTTCCGCTGGCTTTCAGTTTTTGTTACTCGATACTTCTTCCCAAGTCTGGTATTTCATGGTCCAGCATTTGAATTCTAAAGACAAAGCCGTTTTAGTGCAATGTTTATCGTTTTTATTTCAAACTGGATTCTCTGTACTTGGTAAAGACTACCCGGTCAAAAATTTGACAGCAGAACAGTTCAATTTTTTACAATTGCTTCGTGAAGTTGGATTAGCGCATCAACGGAAGCGTACATCAAAAAGGTATTACCCGACTCGATTAGCCATTAACCTGGGCACTGCTGTGACTGGCAGTACCAACACAATATCACAAGGACAATCTTATTTAGTAGTAGAGACAAATTATCGTGTTTACGCGTACACCGAATCTGCTCTTCAAGTGTCATTGCTTAGTTTGTTCACAGACATCAAGTCACGTTTTCCAGACTTCACTGTCGGTACGTTGAGTCGTGAAAGCGTGCAACAGGCCTTAGCATGCGGTATATCAGCTTCACAGATCATTGATTTTCTGAGGACAAGAGCTCGTCCTCAAATGTTAAGTAGAACACCCATCATCCCTCCCACCATAACTGATCAAATAAAGTTGTGGGAGATGGAGAGAGATAGGTTACGTTACACAGAAGGAGTTTTGTATAATCAATTCCTGGCGCAAAGTGACTTTGAAATGTTACGTAGATATGCTGATGAGAATCAACACCTTCTTTGGGCCAACAGTCAGAAACGTTTGATGGTCGTGTCTAAAGAAGGACACGATGATGTGAAAAGGTACTGGAAGAAAAATAAACCATCTTAATTGAGTTGTTGTTGGTTGATGATTAGATTTCTTATGTTGCTTTTTTCTCGTTATTGTTTTCATATTTTTCTATAGAATTAGTTGTTTCTTTTTTTCTCTATTACAACCTAGTCATGTACCTTAATAAAAGCTAATCAAGGTTTTGAGAAAAACAAATCTCTCTTTCAATGAGAGCTGAGTTTTAAAAATATCTCTGCCCATTAAAAAAATTGTCAAAACAGTCGGACCTTTGCAAGATTAGGCGCGCTTCCCTGAAATAGTTTTGTTATGAGGGCAAATCAGACTCGGAAAAACACTTCAAACTTTTATGGCTGTGACCCTTTTTAATTATCTTTTTTCGCCAAATTTATACAAAAAAGCAAAAACGTAATACCTTGCGTACGATAATATCCTCCATCACTGAAATTTTAATGACGTCAAAACAATTCCCACCTCAAAAAATTTCCTCAACAAAAACTTGCTAAGCGCACGTGATTTTAAGGCTTTTTTGCATCCCTTATAACAAAAGAAATCAAAGGGGTATAAGGATCCCACCCAAAGATGCACTGCTGGTTCTTATATAAAGAGGGTTGGTAAACAAATGTCTTTAAATCTTGATTATCTTGTTTTATCACATATATGATAAAACAACTTCTTTTTTGAACATTTAAGTTTGAGTTAACTAGTTTTGGTTCTAGGAACTATGTGATGAAATGTTACCCTTAATGAAAATCAGGTTTTCTTTCGAATATTTGATAGTAAACAATCTAGACCTTATGTCTGTGTTTTCGAAAATTGAAATTTTCATACTCATAACAGATGCAAAAGACGAACTTATAAATCCCTTTAATCTGTTTTTTCTTGTGAATCTTAAAGAATGGTTCCAAACTAATTTTCTTTCATTTGCTAGGAGCTTTGATAAGAGAACCTATACTAAACTGATTTGTGGTTTACTTTCAACGATGTCTGACATAACATTGAACCGTTCCATAAAAAACCATACAGGGGGTGGACGAACCTTTTCAAGTCAAAAAGATTTTGTTGAAAATGTGTGGATAACCCCTGGAAAATGGCAAACTTTGCAAAGTACTTTTTTTCGTACCTTAAAGCGAGGGACGAACTAAAATCAGTCTTTTAACCCCTGGAAATTTTAGAATAACTTTTTACCCCCTTAGAAAATTGAAAAACTTGGAAATTGGAAATTTTTCTCACATTATCCTCTGGAAATGCTCGTCCACCCCCTGTATAAAATGGAATGACGTATTTTTAGAAGGAAAATACAATTATTCTTTTCTTATCAGAGTTGCCTAGTTTTCGAAATTCTATGTTTTGAACTCGAGCCTATCTGATTTTTCTTTCAGAAAGGTAAATTATGAAGACCTGTGTTTTTTTCTCTCTCCGAGGTTTTGAAAGGATATCCGTTTGACCAGGAGATTTCTATTTCTATGAATGAAAATCCTCATTTAACATGTTTCGTTTCATTTTTATAACACTTGATTCTGTTTTATTATGCTTCGACATTTTTCGAATTATTTTTTTCACACGAAACATGTTTTATATCTTGTTTTTATATCAAAGTATATATTTTGTAGATTTAAGCAGATTTAAAGACGAGGAAATATCTAGACGTAACAAGAAAACCAACGTTTGATCTATCCATATTGTATATGACAATCCGTCTTTTTTCAAAACTATCTAAATAGCCCCCCCTCTATAAATTCATAACCTTTACAAAAGATTGTTGACGCACTGATTACCTTACACCTTAAGAGTAGAAATTTTTGCGGGAAGAAATTTTCGCCCATTCGCCAATTTTGGTGCTGGCGATTTAATAAAAAATTTCAAATTTGGCGAGAATTCATCCATCCGAGAACGACCCATTTTTTGTTGAATATTTTAGCTTAAAAAGATGAAAAAAGGTTTTTTTAGGAGACGTAGAGACTAATGTGAAAGAATTTTTAAAAAAATTTAAATTTGGCGAGAATTAATTTTTGGCGAATGGTCTATAGATCTAAACTTGACGGGAAGAAATTTTGGCAAATTTTTGAGGCAATTCGCCAAATTCGCCGAAATTTCTTTCCGCCAAAAATCTCTTCTCTCAACTGCACATTTTAGAAAGCTTTTCAAGTAAATAGTTTGTAATTTGAACTGGTAATCCAATCCTCTATCAATCAAACTCGTTTTTACCAAATACTTTTCCAAAATTCGCGGATTTTTCGAAAAAATTTTGTTTTTCATTATTTAGGGATCCCCTTGAAAGAGAAATTTGTTTTTGTGACTTATTTGCTTTTACCTTAAAGAAGCTTGAATGTAACTATGCAGTAAATAATTGGGTAAAACATTTGGACCCTTAATCAGCTCAAAGAAAAATTGGCAAAATTTGAACTAAAGATCCTTATGCTGCTTGTTTTGAAAATTCTTGTCCGTTATAGATAAAAATGTTTTTTTTTCTATATTGGGAAAACTCCTCTCAATTTTTTTAAGTTATTTATTTTTCGATTTTTAACCCAGGCAGAGCCAGATTCGTTAGCAACCTTCGTATATTAATTCACAAAAATATTCTCTGCGCTTCTTTCAAAAGTCCTTTATTTTGATATAAAAATCTAATTTTGGGTCTAAAACTGTACATTTCAATTTGAATGAAATTTCAATGAGAATACCCATCCCGATGTGAATTGAGCAAGGAAGGAAAGTGAATAGCTTTAAAAGATTTGTATCGCTTTCAGAATGACGGACGGAATCATCAGCCTCAACCCCAAGCCCAAGTCTAATTTCTTTTTTTATTGCTGAAAAGATTAAGTAATGTTTGAAAATCATTACATATATACATACATGATCCAAAAGACAAGACCAGGGCTTAACCTCGTCAAATATAACATCCAAATAAAAACGTCAATAATGTTTGCCCTAGGATCGAGGATGGGATGAAATATATAGCACTTTCGTTTTTATTCACGCGGCATATTTTTCGAGATCTATCTGGCAATACATTTTAGTACTTGAAAATGGTGGTGGTGGGTGGAAAATGAATGGCTTTATTGCACTTCAAAAGTTTTATCTTTAACCCCTTTGGGTCTTTCTTACTCTAAAAGTTCTTACTCTAGAGTGAGTTTTTGAAATGTCAAATTAAACCCTGTGATGTGAACTTCTTTTTTTTCTTAGCCACCCCAGTAATTTCACAGTCTATCGGCTCTTGTTAGATTTGCAGGGGACATTTTACAGGTTTGTTTGCAGAACAATCATCGCGGGCTGTAAAAATGATCTCAAAGATCGCACTTTCACTGTCTAGTCGGTCCAAACAGCAACTTATAAGGTAATTCATATCACTTATAATCGTATTATGAAGTAACATTGCTTTGATGAAAATCAATCGTAAAAGGGGTTACGCACGGAGAACGAGTCTCGTGTTCGCAAAGCGAAAGGATTCTATAATAGACGCCTCAAGCCCACACTAGTTATGTAAGAAGAGGTGAAGGCTATCAATGCGCTGCTCAAAAGAATATCGTACTCTTTTTCCGAAAATCCCAAACCCCAAAGAAATTCCGAAAATCAAAAATTCCATAAATCTAAAAATTACAACTTAAAACGGATCAAAACTCAAAATACTGTGAATCTTGTGATAAGGACGTCATTTTGGCCCTAATAAATGTCGTCACCAAAAGGGTAATAAATTTTTAACTTCACTGAAATAAAATCGATTTCTAATTGATCCGATAGATTCTATCGATGATTATCAAACCAATGAAGACTCAATAAGTAATAGTTATCGCATGACTTTGAGTGCAATTACAAGAAATATTTTAGGAGCGAGGCGAACCTTTTTATTAAACATAAAATTTAAGAGATTTAGTCTATGTATTTTTATTTACAGAAAGTTAAAGGAAGCAAAAATTTCCGAGTAAAAAAAAGAAAAATAACTCGGATAGTTAAAGGAAGCACAATTTCCCGAGTTAGAAAATGAAAAATAACTCGGAAAGCTAAAGAAAGCAAAAATTCCAAAGTTAAAAAATGAAAAATAACTTCCGGGTTTCTAGATAATTTCGAATGTTTTTGTTCGAAAATCTTGTTAGATTCGAATTTTTAAATTTTAAGATTCGAAAAAAAACATTCGAAATTATGCACATCAAAATAAAGAAAAACTTTGTCATTCAGAAGCTTCAAAATAAATGCAGCAGCTTTTAGAAATGTGAAATGATTACTGTATACATTACTATACACAGAAAAAGAAGATGTATTGTATTTTTTCGATTGAGGAGAAATTCTTCATTATTGCGTTTCTCTATCAGATTGATGACACTTTTCGATGTTTTTGTTTCGATGCATAGAGATGAGAAAATGCATATACTGGTTTAAGCTATGAATGGTCTGAAACAACATTTTTGCAACAAAAACTAATTGGGGCCAGGGCCTGATTTTCACTTTTTTATAATTTTGATAGTTGTTTCGAATCGATTTGCTACATCCTATATAAAAAGCAAATCGTCATGGGGACGAGGTTGGGAGAGACACAAACAAGAGACTTTTTACAAAAATCCCTCGTTACCTGGTTTAATCAAAGACATTGAATTTCCCTCGTTTTGTCATGGAAAATATTCTTGACTTTATTAAAGAATTTCAAGTTTTTATGCATGCATTGATAAAAAACTGTTTGGTTTTCACGAACGAAAGTGCCGAAAGCTGAATTTATTTGCTTTGGGTCGTGTCACGTGTGGTGTCGAGTAGTTTTGTAATAATTTCTCTATATTTCATCAGATTTAATTTCACTGACTTTTTGGAAAGAACGGAGTAAGAGCTCATCAAAAGATAGTTTTTTTTACGCTTTCCATTATTTATTTAGAGAGTTCAGTTCTTTTCGGCTGTTTTGTTTTGATTTTCTCATGCTGCTTACCCAAATGTTAACCAAGTTTAAAGTCGTCCTAAGGCCTCATAACACCCCTCTCTCATTGCATTCTCGATAAATTTTCCGATCCAAATAGGGGTTAGCCATTTCCAAACTCCTTTCCAATTCCATCTTATTCCCCATAAAATTCCCGATAGAATGAGGGGTCAACGACCTCTCAACTCTTATTCAAACTCGAGATATCGCATGTTTTCTATTTTTATGACGTCATCAACTGAAAATGAGTAAAAATTCAGCCAAATTTGAAAGTCCTACTCAAGCCTTACAAACCCTCTCATCTCATTCCCCATAAAATTCTCGATAAAATGAGGGGTCAACGACCTCTCCACTCTTCTTCAAACTCGAGATATCGCATTTTGAAGTTTTTCCCAAACCTGTGACGTCAGTGGGTCTCTTTACCCCTAATGTTGTCAACGGTCAATTCGCGAATTTTGAAATTTTTGCGGTCAACAGGTACCTTATGCCCCAAGGGTCCCAAAAAAACAAAAAACGTCAATTTTTTCCAAGGGAAAGTGGGTTTTTAAATTTGCGAAAGATTGACACTGCAGCGACTTCTTCTTAAAAAACGCTAATTTTCACGAAATTTTCAAAGTTGAAACATTCCAGAGGCTAAACACAACGGGATAGCGGCTAGACGAAAAAAAAGGTGAATTTCAATTTTTAGTGCCCGCATATCATTGAAATTTTGTAAATTTTGCTTACGCGCATGCGTTTGCCAAAAGAGTCGCACTCCGCTCGCTAACGCTCGCTCCGTGCGTAATCAGCCGGAAATTTATACTGAGTTATACCACTGACCTTTATATACCATGTTGACCCGACTATACAATGAGCTGCCATTTTTTGCAAAACAGGCAGAAGGAAGGAAAAGTTGAGTCGATGTTTTATACCTGTAAGGTAAACAGTTAATTGGTCAATGTTGATACAAACGTGGGATATATTCAAAGAATCATCTCCGAGTCTGTCCTGTCTGTGAGCTACTGATACTTGTCTTTTTATTATCATAATGTATGTCTTGTTGGATAGACAACCAGCATAAAAACAATGATACATATACTATACATAATTACTTGTATCATGCATATTGTAATAATTATGCATGGCTATATCAGTTTTTCTGCTGGACTACGTAATTATTCAACAGGGTAGCCTCTTAATTTGAAAAAGGTCTATGCCACGTATGATCATAGTCAATTTCTCGCTCGCTTCACAATTTTGCTTTTTACAACCTAGTTTGAGAGCGCATCGTCATTCGTCATTCGAGACAGCTTTGACTGCCACAATCTCCAAGGCTTGGTAATGCGTAGCAAGGGACAACGAAACTTCCAGAGTTTATATATAGGGTGGACAGGCCAAAATCTTCCCCTCAATTTTAAGAAACCAAACTAATTTTATTTGAAAATCCTACCTTTGTGAGAAAAATGAGGGGTCATTTATTAGAATTGATTAAGTATTCCCAAAGTTATTCCATTTTCAAAACACAAAAAATCGCCTTTTCAAAGAGTCGCCTCCTTACTTTTACACTACGCCAGCAAGAAATAATTTTTGGAAGCACCAAAATCGCGCCAAAAATGGCGAATGAAATCTAGTCTACCGTGCGGCGGGGTGTGGGGAGTTTTGCCGGTGTGGTCTGAAAATCGGCCCGATGACTGTTAAACTTTAGCTTATCGCTATAATGAGCTGGAAATGATAGCTAAAAACAAATTTCACCACTAGAAAGAGCTAGAAAGCTGAAATCCTCAGCTTTCAGATGGTGTGTGGTGCTTTATAAATGAAAAAATCTGCAATCTTGTTAAAAAATCGCAATTTCTTCTTATTTTTCGAAATTCCAAAAGATGAACCAGCTCAATAGCGACAGCCATTTGTTTCAATGTGGGTCGAGAATTTTCCGGTGCCGTGGTCAGCGCTAAATCGCGTTTTCACCTTGACCTCGAAAAACATGAATATCTTTGTAAAGAAAATAGATACCTGGATGTAGTTTTTTTTACTTGTTTCCCTGATAATTCCTGATTGATTTAAAAAAAGGAATGAACAGATTTGGATGATTTAAAGGTAAGTACTAATGCATTGAAGTTCATTTTTTTAAATTCTTCCTCGTTCATTCTTCATCCTTGACCTCGAAAAACATGAATATCTTTGTAAAGAAAATAGATACCTGGATGTAGTTTTTTTTACTTGTTTCCCTGATAATTCCTGATTGATTTAAAAAAAGGAATGAACAGATTTGGATGATTTAAAGGTAAGTACTAATGCATTGAAGTTCATTTTTTTAAATTCTTCCTCGTTCCTTGCAAAAAATCCCGACGAGTGCGCACCCTACCAGAGTTTTTCACAGCAGCTAAAAAAACACTTTTTTTCTATGGAAGCCCAAACTTTCTGCTTTAATGCTTAGGAGGACCCTCCCGGTGCCCCAGAAACGTCTGAACCAAAAAGTGTCGTTTTTTGTGTGCCTTTGGAACACCCACGTGCGTTTGGCTGGTTTGGGAACGCGAAATGCAAACGAGAACTATCGGTGTCTAAACTTTTCAATAAATCTCCAGAACTAATAGATTTTTTGAGATTCTGTAAAAAGGTTTCAGTTCCTGAATAGTTCCATGAGAGGTCCTAAAGCCGACACCACTGCCTAATTCCGACCCCCCAAATAACTGTTATGAAAAAAATTCTATGTTTACAAACATTCCCTCTCCAAGTTGAACGATAAACTATTGCTAGAACTCTCGAAACAAAACATCTAACAAGATAGCTGCAATGTCAAGATGTCAATTAATGTAATCAAAACGTGTGGGTTGTAAAAATAATTACCTTTTATTCTGGATCAGTTTCTCATGTTTAAAACGATAACAGTTTTGTAATAAAAGTGACTTGTGCGGGAAAAATACCAAACAACTTGAGCTGGTTTTCATCAAGAAACAAACAGACTAAATTGCAAAAATGGTGTGAAGTTGAAAAAAGGGCGGATGCGGTAGCACTTAATTTGAATAACAAACATCGAATCAATGAGGCGGCAACTATCAACGCCCTCTTTACCACCCATAAGTCCGGATGTATATTTGCGGAAGGCCCGCAATCAAGCCAAGTGCCAGTGTAAAGTAATTAAAACCAGGCCTGATACGTAACGTTTCAAAATGAGCACGCTCGTACACAGACCTCTTTTATATTTTCGTGAGCTTTGGAAAATCAAAACATCTCATTACCTTTTATGATGTTGTTACTGCTGTTGTCATTTATGACGTTGTGCATATTGCAATAAAAAATGTTTTGTTATAAGAAGCAATTATTGTTATTTGGTTCGATTGGTTCAGTGTATCAAATCTATCAGTTTAGTTGACACTTTGGTATCTTCGTTGCGCCACAGCGAAAGGTTTGTTTTTATTTTAGTTTGTATCTTTGAAAGACCCCATCGGATTTAGGCAGTGGTGTCGGATTTAGGACCTCTCACGGTTTTACTATGTTTTGTGAAAAAAATCATAACCACCAGTGAAATACTTCTTCATCTATTTAAGATTGAAGACAAAAACTTGCTTTTCAAACACTTTTTTCCACCAAAAAACAAATAACTTTTAACATAGTCGTCTAAGAAAACAGCTATCTTCCTTACAATCTAGTTTTTATTTATAAAAAGTAGATTACTGACGTGTGGAAAGGAATTTCGGCATGACTGATCCTTTTGTTCCCTTGTTTGCGGGAATTAATTTTCTTCTCGTTTTTTTCTTTCCTTTCTCTCTTTCTTATAAGTTCAGGCTTTCCCTTGCCACTTAAAAAGCGTGGTTAGCTCAATCGGTTAGATCGTCTGTCTCATAAGCATGGGGCTCTGTGTTCGATTCTGATGGGTGTCCAATTTTTCAATTGTTCAATTTTATTTTTTTAATTATTTTTCTTTTATAATGAAGGTCAATCAAATCAAACAAGTAACTAGCCTATATTACCTCCGCTCTCTGTCTAAGGTTTAGATAAGCTATGATAGCATCACTTAATAAGAACTTTTTTAAGTTTTTTTTTCTTCAATCTTTTTTATTACCATAAGCGATTATTCAAGGCTGAGATATAGAAGAACGGGTATAGTTGTTTGCGCCTGTGTTTGCTGACTGACAGTTTCAGTTTCAGTTTCACTTTCACTTTCAGCCAGCGAGTGAGCAAGCGATTATTTGTAGGGGGGTTTTCAGGGGTCTTAAATACCGTCATACCGACAAAAAATTAGGGTCAAATACCGTAATACTGTCAATAAAGGAAGCCTAATTACCTAATCACCGATACCCGTAAAAAATTAAATACCGTAATCCCGTAGTTTTTTTCTATTAATACCGATTTACAGGGGGAAAAAAGGCCCAATACCGTTGTACCGTAAAAGTGAAAACCCCCCCTTTGTAAGAGAATCGTCAAATAACTTCTTTCAGAATCATTGAACTTCTCATTTTATACTTTAAAGGCAGAATAATGATTGATTTCCGGGTCAAAATGTTTGGCACTTGATCCAATCATTTGCTTATCTTTCTTGCGTGGTCATTATTTGAATTTCAGTAAAATACGGTTGTTATAAGAGTATTAAACTCCTCACTAGGAGGGAACAGATCATAGATTCAAATTGAACGCGTAAATAGCAATTAATATTACATAACAGGTCGATATCTCTTCACTGTAATGAAAATGTGATACTGTACAAAATTGAAGTGATGAGAGAATCACAAAAAGAAATCAAGTGACTTGAAAAAATTGGATTGATCCCCACGCATATGAGACAGATGATCTAACCGCTTGAGCTAACCACGCTTTGAAATTAGTGAGAGAAAGCGTGAACTTATAAGAAAGAAAAAGGAAAGAAAAAAAACGAGAAAAAAATTAGTTCCCGCTTTGATGTTATTATCAAAACAAAAGGATCAGTCATGTCGAAATTCCTTTCCACACGTCAGCAATCTACTTTTTATAAATATAAAAACTAGATTGTAAGGAAGATTCTAAAAATATTAGCCATTTTCTTAAACGACTACTACGTTTTTAGACTTACCTTCCCCAAACACTGAAGAAGCCCTTACTAATTAAAGAAAATTAGTTAAGATAAGATAAAACTTTAAAATCAACCAGAGTTTTACAACCTTTTGTCCAAAGCAAAAGACTTGCTTTTCTCGCCGCCATCTTGTTTTAGAATGAAAATTATTTCTGTGTCAGTTCACAAGGAAATTTTTTCATGTGATAATTAAGATTTTACTTAGAAACTTTAATTCTCTTACCCCCGTCCCGGGCCCCCCTGATATGAGCAAGGCAACCATGTTAGCCACACCTACTGAAAATTTCAGATCAATACAAACAAGGAATTAATTCCTGTAACTTGATGAAAATTGGAAAAAGCTGGTTTTTGACTGTTTCTGATCCTAAAGTGTTATTTTTTGGTAAAAACTATGCAATTTATGTTTGGATTTCTAGAAAGCTTATTCATTCATTGTCAATATATTTTTTATTTGAAAGTAATTGCTTCATGGAATAAAAAGATATAGTCAAATCTTGTAGGGTCATTTTTCAAAAAGATTTTGCCAAAATGGATTTTCGCATTTCACCATTTTACCCTACGCAAACGCACGTGGGAACTTTCCAGAGAGAAAAATATGGAAGCCCATATACACAAAAATTGTGCTTCATAAACTCAGGTTTATGCTTTAAAACCTAGGTTTCCGCCTCGTAAACCTGGGTTTACGCCCAATAAACCTAGTGTGGTACTTTCCAGATGGGTCTGTAAAATACAAATTGCCCCCTTCCAGAACTCTGGAAATATTGGAGCTTTTGACTTGAAAATTTTCCTAGTGGTAGATATTGACTATATCTAAGACAGTGTGCAAGATTCAGGTTTAGTCACGTGGATGGTTGGTATTTTACAGACTGGTCTGTTGTTATCTAAAATGCTCACTTTCAGTAGGGTGGGGCGTCAAATGTCAAAGTCAGAAAATTCAAGATGTAGTGTTTTTTTATGAAAATTTAACCTATTGTGAGGCATTCTGCGCAATTTTTAAGGTCAGAAGTTCAAAATTGGCCGAACCCCCCTGGGGGTACTGATTCGCACTACAGGCAAAAATTGGAAAAAATGGCATTTTCTGGCCTTTTCAGGCCTGTAAATATGTCAAAACTATTGCAAATCTTATTTTTTTCACTTGCTGTACTAAATTTTATGAAGAAACAACAAAATAATCATATTGGATTGAAAATTGTGCCCATTAGAGCCCTAAAAGAGAGCCGTTTTTAAAAAAGCCAATTTTGGGTAGCAAAATGCTTTTTAAAAAGCCAATTTTTGCAAGCTCATAAACTTTAAACTGATCGATTCACATGCCTGAAATTTTCAGAGATGGAAGTCTTCAATAAAGTCTTTAAGCAAAATGAATTTCAAGTTTTTAACTTTTTTCAAAAAATCATAATGGCGTCTTCAAAAATCGCTTTTTAGCAAAAAAAAATCATATTTCTCAAAAAATAGCATTTTTTAAGGCAAGCTTCTACAAACTGAGTTTAAATGCTGACTGAAATTTTTTTTGCAGTGATAGTATACTGGAGATACTCCAGGGAAATCAAAATCATTTGGGTCTGGGATGGGTCTATGTCCGTCATTATGGAAATAAAATCCCTGCTAATAGCCATTTTTCAGGCCAAAAACTCAAATTTGGACTGAAAAAATCTCTAAAATGTCAATAGACATGAGTCCAAATTTTCTTGCAGTGATAGTATTCTGGAAATACTACAGGAAAATCAAAGTCATCTGGGCTTGGGATTTGGGTATATCCACCATTTTGGAATTGAAATTCCTGCTAAAACGCAATATTTCAATCAACAATCCAATTTTTGACTCAAAAAATCTTAAAAATGGCAATAGACATGAACCTAAAATCTTTTTGCAGTGATAGTCTTCTGGAAATACTCCAGGGAAATCAAAATTGTTTGGGTTTAGATTTTGGGTATATCTGCCATTATGAAATTGAAATATGTGTTAAAACTGGCTAAAATACAACGTTTCAAGCAAAAACCCCGTTTTTGAATAAAAATTGCTCTAAAATGACAATAGACATGGACCCAAATTTTCTTGAAGTGATAGTATTCTGTGAATATTCCTGGAAAAACAAAATCATTTCAGTCTGAGATTTGTTTACATCCACCCTTATGGAAATGAAATCTCTGTTAAAATGCTACATATTTCCATCCGATACATCATAATTGACTAAATATTTTGTATATTATATTAAGCAAAGAATGTGAATTTACAATCCTTTAATTTAGAAATACTAGTTGAAATATATTATTTAAAAAATCCCATTTCACTCAACAATTCTTTATAGCCCACTTACATTTCCATTTTCAAGACTTGTTCCGTCAAAAAAAGATTGAATTTTAGCTTGAAATATTATATACATTTTAAAACTGGCTTCAGTTTAAAAAATGCGGTCCCAGAAGCATGTTATACCTGAATAGTTTTTACCCTTAGAGTCTTTACAGAACACTATCACTGCAAAAATATTTTAGGTTCATGTCTATTGCCATATTAGAGCAGTTTTTAAGTCAATATAATATTTTTGCTTGAAATGTTGCAATTTAGCCAGTTTTAACACATATTTCAATTCCATAATGGCGGATATACCCAAATCCTAAACCCAAACAATTTTGATTTCCCTGGAGTATTTCCAGAAGACTATCACTGCAAAAAAATTTGGGTCCATGTCTATTGTCATTTTAGAGCAATTTTTATTCAAAAACGGGGTTTTTGCTTGAAACGTTGTATTTTAGCCAGTTTTAACACCTATTTCAATTCCATAATGGCGGATATACCCAAATCCTAAACCCAAACAATTTTGATTTCCCTGGAGTATTTCCAGAAGACAATCACTGCAAAAAGATTTTAGGTTCATGTCTATTGCCATTTTTAAGATTTTTTGAGTCAAAAATTGGATTTTTGATTGAAATATTGCGTTTTAGCAGGAATTTCAATTCCAAAATGGTGGATATACCCAAATCCCAAGCCCAGATGACTTTGATTTTCCTGTAGTATTTCCAGAATACTATCACTGCAAGAAAATTTGGATCCATGTCTATTGACATTTTAGAGATTTTTTCAGTCCAAATTTGGGTTTTTGGCCTGAAAAATGGCTCTTGGCAGGGATTTTATTTCCATAATGGCGGACATAGACCCATCCCAGACCCAAATGATTTTGATTTCCCTGGAGTATCTCCAGTATACTATCACTGCAAAAATAATTTCAGTCAGTATTTAAACTCAGTTTGTAGAAGCTTGCCTTAAAAAATGCTATTTTTTGAGAAATATGATTTTTTGTTGCTAAAAAGCAATTTTTGAAGACGCCATTATGATTTTTTGAAAAAAGTTAAAAACTTGAAATTCATTTTGCTTAAAGACTTTATTGAAGACTTCCATCTCTGAAAATTTGAGGCATGTGAATCGATAAGTTTAAAGTTTATGAGCTTGCAAAATTGGCCTTAAAAAGCATTCTGCTACCCAAAATTGGCTTAAAACGGCTCTTTTAGGGCTCTAAAGGGCACAATTTTCAATCCAATATGATTATTTTGTTGTTTCTTCATAAAATTTAGTACAGCAAGTGAAAAAAATAAGATTTGCAATAGTTTTAACATATTTACAGGCCTGAAAAGGCCAGAAAATGCCATTTTTTCCAATTTTTGCCTGTAGTGCGAATCAGTACCCCCAGGGGGGTTCGGCCAATTTTGAACTTCTGACCTTAAAAATTGCGCAGAATGCCTCACAATAGGTTAAATTTTCATAAAAAAACACTACATCTTGAATTTTCTGACTTTGCCCCAAAAATGACTGTTGACGCCCTACCCTACTTTCAGCATAATCGCTCAACTGATTTTTGAAATTTTGGTTACAAGCTTGATATCAAAATTTAAAGTCAGTATCATTTTCCAAGTAACATAGGGCTGATTTAGGCAAAAAAAGGCAATTTTTTAAAATACATGATATCAGCAGGTATATATGACACAAAATTGATCCTGTGCCCCAAATATAGATGTCCCTTGGGTGCCTCACAAAAGTTTAGCAAAAATTAATCAAAGTGAAAAAAACTAATAAAAAACTATTTAATTGGCATTTGCCAAAATTTTCACCACAGATGTCAATTCATATTTCTTAAAAGGTTATCAAAAATTTTCGTATGGGAAGGATTTAAGTTAAGAACCATGTTAGAATAATTTTTTGGAGATTTTGAATCTCAATATTTAGTCCTTTCACGTAAGAGAAATCACCAACACATTGCTGAACGTTTTGGACTCATTCAAGTGGTGAGATTAAAGATGTTTGCATGAAAAAAATTTAAAGGTATATAAATCAAGATATTTTTGGAAGTTTTTTTCAATGTGCCAAGTGTAAGTTTGAATCATAGAATCGTGTATCTTTTATCAAGGCTCAAAATATTCATATGTTAATAGCTTTGTGAGATAAGTGATTCTCCAAAAAAGAGTGATTGATTTGATATCTCAATCTGGTTTTGTGATTAAATAATAACAAGAAGGTCATTATAATCTTCTAATTGGTTAATGAGTATGTGGTACAAGACCACACCAACAAAATTCAGAGCTATTCCAAAGATTTATCTTGATTGATATCGTTATACCTTCAATTTTGTTTTACTACACTACTAGGGTTTTTTTGATAGTACAGATCAGATTATGTTGCGTTATCTTCCCAGTTTGGTTTCTAAGGCTCTCAAGATAATGTTTGTTTGTTTATAAAACAAATGTTCAAGACACAAGACTAAATCATTTGATCGAATGTAAATAATGTTTTCAAATTCTATCAACAATCATAACGTTAAAACGCTAAACAATGTCTGTCTGAAGTCTAAAGGTTCAAGTCTATTTTATTTTTTTCAGTTATTCGAAATTATAACGTTTTCCTTTCAGATCTTTTTTTCTCTTGTACTTTTGCAGATCTGCAATTAAAATTAAAATGATTGACTGACAATAAAATAACAAACAAAAAATGGTATTTGAATCTTTGGTTGCTGACCTCTTGAACAAGTATCTGGGTCAATATGTGAAAAATCTTGATGCTTCTCAATTGAAGATTGGCATTTGGGGAGGTAAGAAAATTTATCTTCTTATTTTTATCCTAGTGCTTTGCAGATATTTATAGATACTGCATTTCAGTGTTGAAATCGCCTTTATTCATTATTTAGAATATTACTTGCAGGGCTGCAAATAAATATTTTTGGTCACTCGGACATTATGTCCGAGTGAAATCAAATCCAGTCGGTCAGACTCAAAATCCTCTCAGTTATTCAGTCGCCATAATTTTTCAACTAGCAGGATATATTTTCTAACCTCAATAAGAGGATATCGTTTAAAAGTTAGTTAGAAAGCTAATATGCAGAGATAAGAGTGACCTTGGAACAACTCGTTCATACAATAATAGAGAAAGTGGTAAGTTTATAAAAGTGAAAATTAGAAACACTCGTAAAAGTTACGAAAAGGCTATTTAATAAAAGTAATCTTAGAAACACTCGTAAAAGTTACGAAGAAAGCGATTTGATAAAAGTAATCTTGTTAGAAATACTCTAAAAAGTTATGAAAAAAGTGATTCCATAAATGTGGTCTTAGAAACACTCGTAAAAGTTACTAAAGTCTGTCCAGATATAATTGGCAGTGGAAACAAGAATGCCTGTAACTTTTTATAGTCAAATATAATTATGAAATTTTTTTTTGCTTGTTTTAGAGAATCAAAAGCGCTATATTTAGATGTATTTTTGTTTGAAAAATTCGCGATTTTTAGCGGTTTAATTTGCGATTGTAAAAATTGAGCTTTTTTTCTACTTATGCTATAACGTTCATTTTTACACCAGTGGTAGTTCAACCTTAGGTTAAGAAGTTTGTTAAATTTCAAGGCAAACAAAAGAGTCCTTCGGAAGATATAGGACCCGAAATACCCCTTGGTAGCACTTTTCTGTGAAATATCAAATCTCCAACTTATTACTAAAACGGGGGTAGTGATATGATTGATGAAACAGTTTTTCGATCATAACACATTTTACAATCTCTTTAATGACCTCATAGCCAAACTGTGTTTAGTGTTTTGGGAATTAGCAAAGTTCTTTAATGACTTAAAAATAACAAAGGCAATATAAGTTCATGCTTATCCTTTCAATAAAAACAATTATATTGCATATGATTTCACTTCGTTTCGAAATAATCAATGATACCAATAATACCAATGCACCATCACTTAACATTTTCCAACTTTTAATTGAACTGTTCAAAAAAGATAACATAACCCCCGTTTTTAGTAATAAGTTGGAGATTTGATATTTCATAGAAAAGTGCTACCAAGGGGTATTTCGGGTCCCATATCTTCCGAAGGACTCTTTTGTTTGCCTTGAAATTTAACAAACTTCTTAACCTAAGGTTGAACTACCACTGGTGTAAAAATGAACGTTATAGCATAAGTAGAAAAAAAGCTCAATTTTTACAATCGCAAATTTAACCGCTAAAAATCGCGAATTTTTCAACCAAAAATACATTCAAATATAGCGCTTTTGATTCTCTAAAACAAGCAAAAAAAAATTTCATAATTGTATTTGACTATAAAAAGTTACAGGCATTCTTATTTCCACTGCCAATTATATCTGGACAGACTTTAAGAAGGCGATTTAATAAAAGTAATCTTAGAAACGCTCGTAAAAGTTATGAAAAAAGTGATTCCATAAAGGTGATCTTAGAAACACTCTAAAAAGCAGTAAAAAGTTACGAAGAAAGCGATCTGATAAAAGTAATCTTAGAAACACTCGTAAAAGTTACGAAGAAGGCGATTCAATAAAAGTAATCTTACAAACACTTTTAAAAGTTACGAGGAAAGTGATTTGATAAAGTGAACCTAGAAACACTCTTAAAAGCCCTGTACTTATGATATGTTATTTTAATGGGTGGGAATTTTAAATCCTATTTAAAGCTAACAAATTCAAGGGGGTTTGGGTAAAGTAAGGCTCTTCTGAGGATGAAATCTAGAGTATATTTTCAATCGGGACTATTCATGTACAGTATTTCCACACAGTAGGACGGGAATAAGTCTGATAAATGTTATGAGTATTAATCTTATTACTATTTCTTTTTTTTATCTTTCCAGGAAATGTTGTCCTGACAGAACTTGAACTGAAAGATACAGCTCTGGTAAGAATTTTATTCATAATAGTTATTATTGCTTAAACATAGGCTTTTCCAGAAATAGTCTGTGTCCCCTCTTTTAAGGATATCGGACATCAAGGGGTTCAATGCTATCTGCATATTAAGGGAATAGGACGTTATTAGAGGGTGAGGATATCCAGGGGATACAGGACAAAATGTATGGATTTCCAGGGGGTACAGGACAAAATATATGGATATCCAGGGGATACAGGACAAAATATATGGATATCCAGGGGATACAGGACAAAATGTATGGATATACAAGGGGTACAGGACAAAATATATGGATATCCAGGGGGTGGAGGACAAAATGTGTGGACATTCTCGACCCTTCTATCCACTTGGACATCCAGGAAATCCAGCGGTCTTTATTTTTGGCCAGACATCCAGAGGGCTGTGGAACTTGAAAAATGGATATCCTCAACAGGGGGGAGGGGTATGGAAGAATTCTGGAAAGGCCCATTACACTGATGAGTTTGCTTTCTTTTTGAATGTTTGAAAATATGCAATAAAACATGATGATCTCATTCTAATGGTAGTGTAGTTCTATCAAGTACACCTGCACAATCTGTCTTCACCAGGAGGAGCAGTAGATTCACAACTAAAAGCTTCAACATTGATGAAACCTTTACATTGATCAGGAGATACCAAAGGTTCTGCGTCTATATGCCAAAAACTAGCACCATCGTGAGTTACATCAATCTTGTTATTGTTGCAAATCTTTCCAGCTTTGTAGAAAGGATAGATGGAATTGGCAGTGAAGGTTGGTTGACAGGTTCGGCCGATTTTCGTACACTTCATTGTACAGCTGATCAAAACAGAGAGAATGAAGTGCGAGTCTTTGTCTGAAAAGAAAATAGTATTGTTTAGAATTTAGATTCAATAATGGCTGCTCCCAAAATGGTCAAATTAAGAACATCTTCAGATCATATTTTTATATTAATAATTTAAAATTCAAAAAGTTAAGAACATTCGAAGGCTTTGAAAATATAGGATGTTCTTATAAAAACGTGTACCTAACCATAGATTGCACTCCCTTCTCTTTATAGAGGGATTTCAATTTGTAGCAGGAGGGGGGGGGGGGGGGTACCAAGATTTGCCAAGAAAAATTGAAGGCGATGGGAATGTAGGGTGGGATCAAATAAGAAGCCAGGGTTGGAGATTTTTGGTCAATTTTATCACATACAAATGGCTACAGTATGTTTTAAAGTAAAAATATGTACCAACAAAGCACAAAAATGTACATCATGCTAAAAACACACTAGCTATATTTTTTAGCGCATAGAGCGAGTTCAGATTTTCTGTAAAAAAGGGGGATAAGGTTTCATTACAAAAGGGGGGGGGGGAATTTAACTTTGGGGGGGGGCGGGGTGAATTTAACTTGGGGGGGGGGGGCTCACCCTTTCTACAAACTATCACAGTTTATTTTAGCTGGGGAAAAATTCAGTTCATTAAAACCGAAAACTGTGTCAACATCCTTTGGAAAAGTCATCTTAGAGGTTCGAGTTGATCAAGTTTGACTCAAGTCCAATAGTTGAAAGATTAATGTGCTTTGGTAATATAAGACATACAAATTAGAAATTATTTTCATTGTACGGCGATGATAGTCAAACAATACCCACTACTTACAGTAAGGATGATTATCAATCAATGTAAGCAATCTATAATTCATAGATTCATCATAATCACTTCCATTGACATAAAACAGGTGATCAGCACTTAATGTGTTGACGTTATGGCATCTCCAAAGAAAATTACCATTAATCACTTGGAAGATGGCAATTGGTCTGTTGGGATCAGCTTCTTTGCATGTTTCGTCTAAGATCACCTTTGGATCTGTTTTAAGAAATGATGGAACAGCTTGGTTCAGAATGTACTATATCTGTTTGGAGTTTATTTTCGGTATTGCAACCACAATTGGGCTATTCCAGAAAAAATTTGTATCCCCGATGTTGAGGAATATCAATCGCCATTGTATTTTGGTCCGTTATTTTAAAGGCCTTAAATTCACACAGCTCTTTCAAAATTAAGCAAATTAGTATGACCATTATATATACAAAAATTGGTGTACGAAGAACCAAGTTAACATACATGGTGTGCAAGAAGAACGGAATATCAAAGATGATTAAAGTAAAATCATTGTTTCTACCACTAGTTCCACCCTATATTTAGGAAGATAAACAAACATCAACCTTGATCTAGTTTTGGAAATTCAGGAGCTTGTTTCTTACACATGTAATGGAACATTGTGTCTTAAGGCCGGTTTCCACTTGCGCGCGCTGTGATCGTACTTTTTGACTTCAATCTTTTTTGCTTGGAAAAAAGATTACGTCATAAAAATGTAGCGCGCGCTGGAAAAAAAAGTTGAACACATTTTAACTTTTTTCAACCGTTACGTCAGATCGCGCCAATGGAGTTGCTTCATTTTTCTTTTGACCAATAGCGTGGAAGCTTTGCTCGAAAATACGCGATTGAAGCGCGTGCAAGTGGAGAGCGGCCTTTACACGGTGGTAGATGTGGCGAGAATTGATTCTCTTTTCAATTTTTAACACACGTACACGTCACAAAGAATATTTTGAAAAGAACAATGAAAATGTAGATTTTAGTAGACTGTAGATTTAGAACCCCATGAGGGGTCTGAATTTTCAAATGTATTACCTAGAGGGGGGGGGGGGGTTCCTACCTAAGAGGGGGACTAGTAACTATGAAACTTCACCTATGATAACTGAACAATTTCCACCAATATGATATTGGTCTACACAACTCATCGTCTTTGCTTTAAATGTTCTTGTTGCTTTAAACTAGAAGGTAGAAAGCATATGAAATACATCAGAAGCCAGTCTCTTTCATATTTTTAGACGGATAAAAAAATTCACTCCATTAAGAATTAGTGAATAAGAACTTAAAAGCCTGGGCGGCTACCAGAGACCCTTTTTTCGGAAAACCGCCCAAAACCGCTAAAAATCAATTTTTTTGAAATTTTCCATTTTGAATAGCTTTCTAGTGATGTGATATCTTTTTTAAATCAGTTTTTCATGCTGATTCCGAATCTGAAATTCATTTTGTCATAGCCGTCACTCTTGGCCTGGTATAGGAGGCTGTTTTTTTACTAAAATCTTCGAATCCAAGGAAAATTTATAATTCGAAAATGTTTGAATTTGAATGAACTTTGAATGAAAAATATAACGATAACAACTTGTTTTAGATCAGATTTTCATGCTGATTTCGAATTTCAAATCAGTTTTTGCATATCTCCTACCTATGGCCTGCTACGGGGTCGGCTACATGAGGTTCCTTATTCAGAAAATATTGCAGAAAATGTGAAAAGATCGATATTATTGAAAGGATATTTCTAAGCTTTTAGTTCTTCTGTGGCTTTTTGACACTTGGCTAATGTTATACATTCATCGTCATAGGGTGTCTTGAGTATTTTATCTTTATCCAATGAGCTAACCCTTTGTCTGCTATGAATTTATCTGCTCAACTAGTCATGAAGCAAAATTCAACCTGCTTAGAATCTCGTTTAAAATATCTTGAGCTAGTGAAATCCTTTCAAATACAATGATTCCCTAAATCAATTGAACATTGAAAAGTTGATAATTGTTTGTAAGAAGCCTTAATCATTTAAGGGGTGAGTTAAAATTAAAATCACTTGGTTATACAGATAGCTGATATATGGAATTTTTCAAATAATTTTAATTCAAACAAGTCATATAAGAACAGGTTTATAGTGAATCTATTGAAAGATACCAATGTTTAAGAAATATAACCTATTCCTAAAAAGTAACTTCCAAACAAATGATGGACCAATATGAAAGCATTTACATGGTTATCTCCCTGGAAAGGAGGGGCGATTTACTACTTAGAAGTTCACAAGATAATTTAATTTCTCAAAACTTTTTTCTAATTAACTTCTCAAAGAACCCTTGTTTGAACAGATAGTCATATTTTGTGGAAGTCCTTAATAATTGACACCAATAATATTGTAATTAAATCAACAGCTTAAGGTCTGGTTTATTTGTAAAAAGCATTACCCTTACTTCTTCAAATCTATTCAAGCAAGTATTTAAGGGATGGATAAAACAATAGTGCCTTTCGATTGGTTCAATAAACAACTATTCGAATGTGGGATTTTTAGATTCTATCTATTTGGTATAATAAGGTCTATATATCCCTATGATTTTCATTGTAACTTAACCTTTCAAACAATGATATACGGCTTGTTAAAGCCAATATCAACTTTTGAATGTCCAAAAATTTTCAAATAATAAATTTTCCTTGGATTCGAAGATTTTAGTAAAAAAACAGCCTCCTATACCAGGCCAAGGGTGACGGCTATGACAAAATGAATTTCAGATTCGTAATCAGCATGAAAAACTGATTTAAAAAAGATATCACATCACTAGAAAGCTATTCATAAATATGGAAAATTTCAAAAAAATTACTTTTAGCGGTTTTTGGCGGTTTTCCGAAAAAAGGGTCTCCGGTAGCCGCCCAGGGGTAAGAGATATAGAAAAACGGATTTCAAATTCGGAATCAGCATGAAAAATTAATTTAAAAAAGATGGTTAAACTCATAATTTTGGACCCCCCCTAGCTATATTATTGCATTTGTTATTTTTAGTCATATATGGTGATTTTGATATAAAATTTATCTACGGTAGGAAACTGAGAAAATGGATAAGATACCACAATAACTCTTCAATTGCATGAAAAAAGAAGTATCAGTTTAGGGCTACTCAAACCCTTATCTGACAACAGATGTTGAAATTTTCTTCCGATACGCTAAAGCTCTGGATGTCGGAAAATTATCAACATCTGGAAAGTTTAGATTAGTTACACCAGGCTGCGTCAAGGATTTCGCAGTCCTGTCGGGCCCAATGAAGTCATTTTCAGGCAAGTGTACAAGGGCCCAACTGGGGATGTTGCACGTTAATGGCCGACTATCACACCCATAAAACGACAAATTGGCCTACAGACTGAAATAATTTACCTTTTGCATTTTTCTTGGGACGTATAAATCTATTCCATCGTCTTCATCAAATATCATCATTTGTTTGCTTTCTTCGTACAAAATACATGCTTCGACCAGGGGTAAATACCCCACCACATCACATTCGTGTACACTACACATCAACAAACATTGAACAAGCGAGATGCTCCCTTTTGCAATCTTCCCCATCTTCAAGTGAAATTGCAACTGTTCTGTTTTCTCATACAGCTCACTGCAATCAGAATCTTTGTTTAGAAACAACAGAAGAATCGTGAACCACTTCAGCACCATTTGAATATGCATCTTCGTCATTTAAAAGCTCTTTTAAATGATGTTTTCTTGATGTTTTCCCTATCAATTATCGGAAGAAATGTTTAAAATTTTCTCAACTAATGATAAGACAGAAACAAAAAAAAATCAATTTTTTTCTACTATATTCTTCGCGTTACATTTTTCTAATTGCATCAAAATTCAACGACTTCGAAAAGTTGATCCCCCGTAAAATCGAAGTCGCTACACGCTTGCTAGGCCTATAGATTTAGAACGCCACGGGTAAGAATATCATTTATTCGATGTTTCTATACAGATCATGGATGTGATGTTGGTATTGAGGCGTTACTCTTTTTAGAGAGTCTTTGCCCAATAGACAGAATATCGAGTAACGCTTTCAGCTCTAGTTTAGACGGCCCACTTTTCGCCCTGCCTATTCTAATTGTGAATTAAAGTGGGCAGATTGTTGGCTGTCTAAAGTCAATGCATTGCCCTTTTTTGACGTCAATGCAATGTCTTCTTTCAATCTTTTCCGAGCAAAGATTTTAACTGCCAACTTTGTGCCCACTTTTAGCCTACTCAAACAATTAGAATAGGCAGGGCATAAAGTCGGCCGTCTAAAATAGAGCTCAGAATTTTTGTGTGAAAATTGCGAGCCTCATTCCGCGAATTTTTTTTCGAACCATGGTTAAAAAAACAAATGAAAGTTTGCGTGTAGTTTTCTTCTTAAATAAGTAAAATCTGTGTATCAAAACCGACGCAATATTCCCTTTTAATAAACAGGTGTAACTACATGATAAACGCTCCTCTTTTCGTTGAAGAGATAACCAAAGGCTAAAAGGCAATATCATTTTGGATCTTTCTATTCACTCTAATTAATCGATCGAGAATAAAATCGTCCTAGTTTTTAGCAAAAACAATACCATTCGTTATATTGAGATTCGTTTATTGAGGTTTTGACGATTTAAAAACAGATAAAAACAAATTATTTTTACAATATAACTTTTAATATAATATATAATATGATATATTCCAAATTGATTTGCCATTGTATAATCATTGTAATTTTGCTTGTTTTTTTTTCTCGGGAAAAGGCACCTGCCGGCGATTAATTCCGATTTAACGCACACAACATGTCATTTTTACACCACTAGAATTTTGAGCTGAAAACAGTATACTTTAAGATTGTACACAATAATATAAAATTATGATATACATCTATATAATAATACCGTAAATCAAAAAATCAATCGTAAATTATTGTGAAGCTCTTCTCCCCCAACAAAAAATGATACTAAAGATACCCTAATCCAAGGTCAAAATCACAAATTTTCAAGCATCGGAAGTCTTGACTTTTAATGTTTCGACACTAACAGCCACCAAATCCCGGGCAAACCCTGCATTTTGACTTGATACAGGTCTTTCTGAAAAAATTTTCAGGGTGCAAGGTCTACAAAACGTTTCGTGCACAAGATCTAAAACACAGACTCAAATTCACGCTTCTTGTAACGCGACTTGATAAATAATTTGCTTATATTTACCGCGGACTTTCAGCCAGTAAAATAAATCTAATGACAATAAAGAAAGATACGGAAAAAAGCCTCCGTAGGCATACCCTGTGAGTACATGTTTCGCAAGGGTGTTGCACCGCCCCTGGAGAAGGCTTAGTTGTAAACCCAAGGTGATAGTGAAGTACTTGGTATTAGCGACTGAGTACGTACATGGATTAGGAAAACAGCATTACTCTAAACACATTTCCCCAGTCATCATCTAAATTATACGATAAAAGAAGAATTATCAGTAGGAATAAATTATACTTTTCCAATGGATTTCAAGGACATAAAATATGATTTATTATTTCAACCAGAGCTGATTACATAACTTTTTATCGGAGAATGAAGTTATTTTCAACGGCTGAGCTTGCCATTTTAAGAAGCGTTGTTCTTCATTGAAGTTAATGAAATAGTGGAAAGTCGTCTTTGATGTCTTGGACTGCTAGTATCTAATAATATCTCTTTCCATCATTGATCTTCCAATAGAATTCTTTTCTTTTGGTTGTGAGGAACTGCCGTGCCAGAAAATCAACTATACAGTTCGTGTGTCTACGCAACCTGGCTCATAATTGTTGTTATGATCGTTGTCAGAAAACAAAGACACACCCAAGATATAAACTTTGATAGGATTAATTATTGTACCCCATCAAACACATCTGCAGACCCTTTGTTCATGTGAACCTGACGGACTGCTACAACTGAATGTTTGAATATTAATAAAACCCTGGCACTGGCCAGTTGACGACGTTATGGGGTCTTTACCGGAACGCCAAAAACTTGTTCCGCCTGATGATTTATCTATCTCGTGATGGTGACAGCTTTTTCCGGTCAGGTGGAAAGGATAAATGGAATTGGCCGTTTCGGTTGGCTTACATGTTTTCTGTATTTCTGTGCACTTGTTATCGCAACTCTTGGATGCTCTGCTCATTTCGAATTGTGCTCCTTTATCTGAAAGTAATATTAAAACGAACTGTTTTAATTGATTTGAAAAATTGTCATCAATTCATAATTCCTGGGGGGAGGGGTGCTGAATCGTAATATAAGACCGATGACCCTGTTTGAGGTACTCCCACCCGTGTACTTATACTGCGACGGTGGCCGAATGTTTTTTCTTCGATGGTGGCGGGAGTCTCCCTCGGAACGATGATTCGACTTATCAGAAATAGATTGGCAGATATATTCATAAAATAACGAAAGGTAGAAAGAAAAATGGTGCCTTTAATGCACCGCAGTACCTAAAAGACGGGCGTTAATGTAGTCAAAATGAAGTAAATAAGCAAGATAAGGAGACTTTTCCTTTGACAGCTAAAATACACTCTTTTTATTTTACGAGAACAGTGAGGCTCAAAATAGGAACAATTTGAGAACAATGCTGAGTCTGGAATTATTCAATTTCATGCTTTTTAAGGGTCAATGTACTAAAAATTGGGTATAAAGCCTAAAATACCTTAATTTTCACCCTACAAATACGAGCAGGGTAAAAACAATTTGAGGCTCAAAGTACCAATAAAATAAGAACAACCGAGCCTCGTCAAAATACAGACAGCTAAAATACTTTCAAAGTTGATAAACGGAGGGTCGTACTGTCTGGAGAGGAGGTTGTTGCAGCAAAAAATGATCGATAGATAAAGAAAGGAGACCCATTTATTAGGTAGCTAAGAGTAGAGCGAAGAGTCGGTTCATCGTTGTTGAAAGGACCTTTGCTGATAGAGAAAGAGAAACCTTTGCGATTAAAAGGTGCAGAAAACTCACAATATGGATGGTTATCTATCCACGTTTTCAACTTGTTGTGCATCGATTCATCATAATCACTTCCACTGATGTAAAACAGGTGATCAGCACTCAATGTGTTAACGTTATGACATCTCCAAAGAAAATTTCCACCAATCGCTTGAAAGATGGCAATTGGTCTGTTGATGTCAGCTTCTTTGCATCTTTCGTCTAAACCTTGCTTCAGGTCTACGAGAAAAAGAAAAATACCGTATATTTTTTCCTTTGACATCTGGTGTCTTGAATATTGTAACTGCTAAATGTTATAGAGTTTTTGAAGCTTGGGTATAACACTGAGCTTTATAAACCCTAGGGAAAGTCTATATGTAGGCAATATATATAACAAACCTTTGTTGTCTTGACAGGTGGGACCAGTTTTGTACGGATCAGTACAAATCAATGGCCATGCAATTGTTGTTGTTGGTGTAGGGGTTGTCGTCGTCGTGGTCGTCGGTGTTGTAGAAATTGTCGTGCTCGTTGTCGTCGGTGTTGTAGAAGTTGATGTGCTCGTTGTTGTGGTCGCGGTCTTCGGTGTTGCGGGCTGTTCAACATTTGTTATTGGGTGACTTTCAGCGTATTCCTGTAAGGTGGAAAAAAATGCTTGAGAAGAGTCGTACTATTGGAATAATGACGTCACTGTATTCTTAATTCCCACTGGTGGTTTAATGATGATAGGAGCCCTCCCCATGGGAAATGGGTCCCACTTCTTATGAAGAGGGAATTCCCTCTCAGACGGAGTCAAGAGTGGTGAGCACCACACAATTACACCTGATAGTTTACTTAGAGGGTTATTCCCCGATTTATGGTGTGGTTAACCTACTTTTTTTATGACGTGATGGAAAACCATCAATGACGAATGTGTAACAAACATCCAAAGAGTGCACAATACAGTTGTAGTGCTTCATAAATATGTATTTTTCAAAAATCAAAATGTTAAAACATGTTGTTGGCATTGAAATGTTTTTAACATTTATATTTTTTTGGAAAATACATATTTATGAAGCACTAGACGTGATGGAAAACCGAAAAAAAGTAAACCATCAAAAGTTTTTTAGAATCAAAAGTTTTTATGATAATGGTTACTTGTTGATTTTTTCTTGGGACGTATAAATCAATGCCATCGTCTTCATCAACTATCATCATTTGTGTGCTTTCTTCGTACAAAATACATGCTCCAGTAACTGGCGAATATCCTGCCATGTCACACTCGTATTTTCTCCTGCTACACGTCAACAAGCATTGAACAAGAGATCTGCTTCTCTTTCTCATACCTATTGATTCCTCTACAAACCAAATTCTCTTATCTGTCTTTTGATAAAATTGTTTGCAACCATCAACTGCTCTATCCAAGACCAGGGACAATATGACAACGATGAGTAGAAGCGTTTGTCGTTGCATTTTGTCTTCGTAAAGTCTTGTTCGATTCCAAAGAATTCAATTTTGGAGATTTAGAATTATAGCACCATTGTTATCCAATGAATCAGAGTTATATTTTCTTCATGTGTTTGTAAATTGTATCTTGAATTAAAAGAAAATAATTTTCATGCGATTTTCTTTGAATTTTTTTGAATTTGACAGAGAGCAACCAGTGAGTAACTTCAAAAATGATGCGAACTCTGCTTTGAACAATCTCTTGATTGAGCTTGATATTACTTTCAATTTTTGGTTTTGCTTACAGAAATATTACTTTTGTGAAATATAACTTGACTTTTAGGGGAAAAAGCAATTTAACTAGTAATATAACACTACTGAATTGTTTTTACTTGTCTTCAAATTTCTATTGAAACTGGACGCCTCTTTTTCAAAGAGAAGTAATTACTTTAATCATGACTGAAAGTAAAATTTTTCCTTTAAATATATTGATTATCGGAAATATTTTTATGGAATTTTAATCATCTTAGATAGCTGTTGAGATCTATTTTATCATTTTGTTACACGAAAACTGGGTCAATAATGAGAAGTAAGGCCAGACGAAATTAAATATATTGTTCTACGGGCCCGACCACTCTGAAAAAACATTATGATAATATTGAATTTGCAAAGCTGGAGTATGGATTTGAAGTTTTTAACAAAAATTTTTAACTGGTTTTAACAGGTTGAAAAAGTGTTAATCCCAGAACTTAGACCAATCTAAAATATTACAATGGCAATTGTGCGAAAATTGATCATTGATAAAGAGGAAAAATTCTACTTCTTCAAAACACCACAAACTTTATAAACCTTGACCCTCCGATCCTACATTTTAAGAATTTATCTTTATTGTTTGTACTGACCGGCCCATATTTTTCTGATGGTCAAATCGTTGAACAACGAATTAAATTTGTGTCGCCCTATGAACTAATATCCATATGTTTGACTCTTTTTTGTGATTACTTTTTAGGATGATCTTGACTTACCCATAAAAGTTGTTCGTGGATATTTGGGTAGGTGTACAATGATAAATTTTCACTTCAATCATTACCCTCGTTTCACTTCCTCATGCATTAGTTTTCAATTTCTCCTCTGCTCATTAATTTGGTTTATTTAAAGAAATCCTAAAAATCTCTCTAAAACCATGTTTGGATGTAACGATTCCGTTTCGCTATGAAACAAAATGAAGCCATTCTATTGGTCAGAAGTGACGTAAAACTTGAATTTAACCAATAGAATGGCTTCATTTCGCTTCTGCTTTGTCAACATTATTAATGCACCTGCTTCGTGAATAAGCCAATCTTTCTTTTTCTTCTTTTTAGGTAAATTGGTCTTGTCCATCCCATGGAAGAATCTTTACACTGAATCAACTGTTGTCGATATTCAAGATCTCCACCTTGTCGCTAAACCTAATTTTGGTATGTTTTGGTGTTTTTCTATTTTCTGCGGGTTTAAATTTTCGTGAAATAAGATGGCTTACCCGATTGGTTTAAATTCTTTTCTGGCATACCCCAATATACAAACTTTTTCTAACAATTTGAGTAACGAAATTAGTCATTGCCTTTTGGTTAATTTAAAAGTAGCACAATAACCCTTTGGTTTGAATGATAGCCTCACTTGTTTCAGACATCAAATACAATGAAGAACGCGAAGAAAAATCAAAACATGACAAGAAACAACAACAGATACACAATATCGAAGAAGCGAGGCAAAGAGAAGAAGACAAAAAGAAAGGTACATAGGCTATATTTCATAATTGATCGCTAATTTGTCGTGATATATAGAGTCAGTGACATTCTTTTACGTTAGGCGAGACCAATTTGATTAGTTGTTTTACGGACCCGACCGACCCTCTTTTTTAGGTGGCTTGGCCTGTAAAACAACAAATGAAATTGGCCTCGCCTTATGCTTTTTCAATGTTTTAATCTTTCATTCATTTTCATCATAAGGCGCCAAGAAAGAGGAGAGTGACGGTTTTGCTGAGAAACTTGCAACAAATGTCATAAAAAATCTACAGGTAAAAAATACATACATATTTCAATGTGTCAAGGTTTTCAAAGTCAAAGTCGCTCGTGGTCAGCTTTTTACTGCCTATCCCGCCTCGACTAAAACCAATTTATCTTCAGAGAATGATCAGAAATGGAATGATAAACTTTTGAACGAATGTGTCTTTTCTTTGCGTCTTATAAAAACTATGTCTTCATACTACTTTAATTACAGAAGAAAACGTTCGATTTCCGTAAGGGACCACCTTTACAGATTCGAACGTTTGCTTCCAAAGTGGCGGGAATTACGTAACTTAACAAAACATGATACAGCTATATTCTGTAATAAAACCGTTTTCGATCGAAAAATTCCCAAAAACATGAGTCTAATAAACGAATCAAGAAGAAGAAGATGAGGATTCGCTTTTTACTTTATTCTCGTTTCCAGGTTACGATCAAGAACATACATGTTCGCTATGAAGACTCAGTAAGATTATTCTCTCTTTAAAATAAAAAGAAATGTTTCTCTTCAATCGACTCAATGTGAAATACGACTCTTCCTTAGTTTTCATTGATTTTACTTTTTTATAACTGGCGAAGTTTGATTAAACTCTAAATTCGTCTAAATGCCTAACGAGAATATCAATACTTTTATTACTTTCCACTGTTTAATTCCCAATCTTTTTTTTATAGATCAGTGATGTGAATGGACCCTTTTCAGTCGGTCTTACAATGGAAAGTTTAACAGCACAAGTAGGTGGCCAGACAATTTCATTTCCCTCGTTTAAGTCTGATTTTCTCTTGACTTGACTTGAGTTAACAAAATTTACAAAAAGGTGATCCAACAATTTATGTAATATTTCCATGATCCCACCAATTTCTTTATCTCTCCTTAATTCTAAAAGATTCGTTTTGTTCAGGGAGAATTTCTTTAAAAATGCTTATAAAAAGTTCAACAATTTTCTTGCTTTAACAGAATACCTGTTCACCTTCTACCTACAACTGTTGGAATTTCTAAGCTATTAAAAAAAGAAAAATTTGTTGTAATAATATTGGCTTTGAGGCTTGTTAGACCTTTTTCAAAAGAAGTCATGATTAGGACTGCAAATGATTACGTCTTTTCTATTGACTTTTTACTTCTTTTCGACAACAACTCACATATAAATTATTTATACAAACTTGTGTGTTTTAAGTTGTAATGCAAAAACAACTTCAACTTCATTCAGTCAAGTCTCTCTAATTCGAACCTCTATTATTCGAATCTCTCTGTAATTCGAACTAAAGTATTTAGTCCCCTCTGCTGAAAAGATGTTTTAATTACTCTCTGTAATTCGAATCTTTCCCTAATTCGAAGAAAACTTTTGACCCTTAAAGATCGAATTATAGAGAGTCATCTCTATTACGTTAAATACCTTTGAGGAACTTGTCTCTGTTGATGATGAATAAATGATGATTTTTTCTTCCTTTTCCAGACCACAGATGAAGATTTTGTTCCAAAGATTATCAAAGAATCTGTCTCATTAATTCATAAGGTATTTATAATCACTTTCTTTTTTTTTGCTGTTTTTTTTTTGCAAGGGGATAAGATTTAACCCTTTTTCAGTACGATTGTTAAGGAAAATGCAAGATTTATAACCATAATTTGTCTAGTTCACCTTTCAAAGAAAAGCTACCCTTTATCAGCGCAATTGTCCAGGAAAAATGGCAGATTTACAACTAAAAGTCAGGGAAACTTATTAGGGAGACTGCTTGCTACCCTGTCAAAAAGGCATGATAATACTTTTAAAAGTTTTTTCTTCGACCATCTACCATATATATTGCTTACTATCCAAAAGATCGCCCAACAATTCAATCAAATCGATTGGTTGAATCTCAAAATTATGATGTAATTAAGCTAAAGCAACCAATCAGTGCTCAAAGGGATTTGATTGGTCGAGTGGACTTTTGGATAGTCACCCGTAAGGACATCTACATCTAGTTTGGAAGATCCTTGATATCAAGTTGTTTTTTTTCAGATGGTGAAATTAGACAATTTGGCTTTATATTGGAATCCAGGAGACGAACTGATTGATCCTTCACTTGATACCAAGCAATGGTTGGTGAGTCATCACATACAAAACTTTTATTTACCCTGGACCAAGTTATATCCACCATCTTTGATTTGAGTTTTATAAAAAGTGGCACCCTAGTCGATGTGAGCCAATTAATTATTCAATGAAATTTTCATTTTAAATATTTTTCACCCTTATTGAGTAGTGCTACCATTAGGATATCACTTTTGCTTGACCAGAAGCGATAAACTTTGTCTGGGGTATATATAAAGGTTAGTGCCCAGAAAAATTAAGTTCGCCATTAGGTTACCTCCTTTGGAGAAGTACTTATTTGTTGTTGTTGATGATGCTGATAATGACACCCGTCTCACAGACCCGCGGGACCCCAGCCCCACTGGAAAGTTTGGTAAAAAATTTGTCCCCGGTGGATGATTTCATCCCTACTCGAAATTAAATGTTTAAAAATTGCACATCAAACCATCCCCGTTGAATTTTTTAACTTTGGAACAATAGAAATTCTATCTTCTTTGGTATTTCAATAGGAATTTTTGTCCCCACTGTGGAAAAAAGTTCCAGCGGGGCTACGAAACCATCAGTTATCAGTTATTGTGGGTTTTATAGGTTACTAAAAAAACTAAACTAAAGTTTTTCTGTTTTATTTTTCAGGAAGTTTCAACGAAGCAAATTTCAACACACCAATCGAAGCCAGAGAAAACGAAATATAGTAAGATTAATTTGCTGCATAGCAGTTCAGATTTAAAATAGTTTTTTCTAATTTCGAATGTAATTTCATTCTCACAATTGAATGCATTTTAGTTTGCATGTTTGCATGCTTGTTTTTAAGCCTGAAATTATGTATTATTTCTTTAGTTTTGAGTCCCATGGTTGCAACGAAGAAATTGAAGCTGAACACCAAACCAGGTTCCAACCTTGACATCCCAAAGGTAAGCTTATCGTGTGAAATACATGAAATAGAGAATGCTTGTCAAAATTGGACTGTTCCATTGGTTCCATAAAATTTCCACACACGGGGGTGGACAAACTTTTTCAAAGTAAAAAATGTTCTTGAAAATGGCAAATTTGCAAAGAAAACCGTTGGAAAAAATTCTTTCCGTGTCTTAAAGTGAGGATGGACGAACTAAAATCAGCCGTACCCCCTGGAAAATGAAAAAAAAACAACACTTCTTTAGACTCCCTGGAAATTCTTCTTGGATTAATCCCTGGAAATGTTTGTCCACTATCCTCTAAGGTTATAAAATGGAATGGCCCATTAAGATAATCTGTAGCAACTTGACATTCTCCGACTGTTAAAGGAAAAGCCTAATCAAGCAAGCTCGACACTCGCTTATGCTTCTTACTTGTTGAAATATTGAAATAAATATGGGTACAAAATTTATTAAAGGGTAAATTCCAAAAGACAAAAGGGGCAAAAAGCGAGACTGTAGAGACACAGTAGGTGATGATTGAGGTTGACAAAAGAGATTAGCATTGCCTCTCAGTGACTCATTTTCTGATATACCTTTTATCGATAAATCTTCATAGAAGGCATGAAACTTGAAGTAGTATACTTTTTGTTAACTTCAAAATTTTGAAATAAATTGATTATTTTTTTTAGATGTTTTTGAACTTGGTTTTGGAAGAACTTGGTATCATCGTGGCAAGAAGTCAATATCATGGCGTGGTGCAACTGATTGAATCATTTGAACGAATGAATAGGAACCAACCTTTTCGTAAATACAGACCACATACCTCCGTTCTTGGGAACGAAAGTATTTGGTAAGTGTCCGGATCTGTTTGCTTTTTCAAAATCAAGTAGGTGATTCAGCGAACGCAGTCGAGGGTGACCCGAAGGCCCCCTTTGGATTGCCATCTATCCGAAAGTAGAGGGCGCTTTTCTTTCTCCCTCGATTGCTCTCCTTACCCTGACCCCGGGGGGGGGGGGGTCACTGGGTTTGCGGACTGACGGTATGTGCGGGCCAAAAATTGGCTTTTATAATTGCACCCTTACAGTGCAGCAAAAATCAGTGAAAATCATACCCTTCGAGTGCATTTTCCCCCAAATTTTCGATCCCTTTCGTGCAAAAATTGGTCAAAATTCTAGCATTTTTGGTCAAAATATCTAGATTTTTCAAGAATTTTCTGAAATTTCTACCCTTACAGTGCATCTCTAGTTTTTCCGACCCGTACAGTGCATTTTAAACATATTGGAAAAGGTACCCTTAGGACCCGCCCATACCCGTCGGTCCTTTTGCCCAGCTGCCCCCCCCCCCCCCCCGGGCCCTGACCCTTCTCCTTTTGATTCTGAGCATCAAACAGCTTAGTATCTAAGTCTTTAATTACTCGGCCATGGATTGAACCCACGATCTTATGCACCGTAGCTAAATACAGTACCTTTGCACTATGGTTGGTGACTAAACTGACCATGCATTCTAGTGTATAGTGGTTTTGTGATTTCAGGTGGAAGTACTGCATGTCCAGCATACTGGAGGTGGATGTCAAAAGACGATCTCAAATGTGGAGTTGGAAGCATATTCAAAAACATCGGTAATGATCACACTCGCTGCACTTTTTACACGCTTTTCGAAAACATCCAGTAATCTCGGGTAATAATGATCAAACCCATGCTCACTGTGTTTTTTACACGCTCTTCAAAAAACCTTCTAGTAATCTCAGTTGGTCTTCATTTTTTGACAATTTATGTTAAAATGATCTTAACGTGTTCTTGTTTTTACTTTTTTTGTGCTATTTATTTGGCCTGGGTACATAAAAGGAGCCTAAAATTGACATTCCATTATTTTCTAAGCATCAGATTGAACTATAATTTGTTCTTCGATATTACCAGGTATTATATGCTGGAAAACCCAGTTTTAATTTCTAAAATTATTCTTGACGAGAAAGAGAATGTAACGGTGATGACCTTATTTTGTTTTTCTAGAGTTCTTTGCAAAGCTTACAAAGTGAAGTACAAGGAAAAATTGAAACAGAAAAATCCGTCCAAACAAATTCTCACTGAACTAGAGGTAAAACATTAACAGTCTCGTATTATTAATCGATTTGTTTCGCTCTGGTATAAGTAAGTCTGCGACCGCAGTCGGAGGCGACCCGAAGGCTCTTTTTTCTATAGCTATCTACCCAAAGGTAGGGGAGGGCGCCACACTCTCCCTTGATTGCTCCATTTACCCTTGAACCTTCTCTTAATTGCTGAACATCAAGCAGAGAGGCATCAAGTACCATCGGAGATCTTTGCTATGACCCGGCTGGGGGTTGAACCCACAACCTTGCGCACCGTAGCTGGATGCTCTACCACTGTACTATGGTCGCTACGTTTCGCTTTTAATTGAGGCATCAGGAAAATTTCTACCGAACCAACTTATGAAAGAAACCTACGTGTTTATATGAAGCCAATCGAATCGACTTTACATCACCCCATTTATTTTTTATTTTGTTAGAGCATGGAGGACGAGTTGAATATTGCAAGCATCACCATTTTTCGACAGCTTGCTGCTACAGAGGCATTACTACTTATTTTATTTTCAAAAAAAATGAACATGAATAGCCTCTAAATATATTCTTAAAATAGTCCGACCGATGTAAGCATAAAAGCGAATTTATGTATATGTGTTTTTCATACCGGTTATACAGGCTTTTCCTGTACCACTCCTTAACGACTGATCTATAGTTAGTCTTTAAATGAATTTTTTCACACAAGTTCCTTGTTATATGAGGTAAAATTCGATAGAAAGATTTTTTGATAACGAGACTCATTATGCTTATTTTTAGGCAGATATAAAAAATGTTCTCAATTCAAAGCATGAAAAAGTCAGCAATGCCAACTTTGACTTTCCCTTATTTTTCAGGTTTTAACGGAACAAAAGAAGAAAGGCTCCAAAGGAAGTTTCTTCAGTTTCTTCTCCAGATCAAAAGAACCAGAAAAGTCTGCTGCTAATAAAATTGGAGGTAAAAATTGATATATATATATAAATATGTAGCCAACAATTTAATTTGATTTGACAATATATTTCGAAAACTGTGTTTCATTTTCAAGTCTAAGAAAGAAGAAAAAAGTATGTAAAAATATATAGAAATCTATATAATATTTGTTGTAACAAACACATCATATCAAACATACATCTTACCCTTACAATTTCAAAGCATAACTGAAAAAAAAATTCCTATTTCACGTCAAATCAATCACAAGCGCCTTGCTCTTGTATTCGTTTTTAGTGTTTAACGACGGTTTAATTTCTTTTATCTTGATAGCCTCTAGGGTCATTAACTCAGCCTCTACGGAACGCATAGATGAATCAACAATGGAAACGTCATCTATTGTTAGAGTTTTATTGCATCTACTAAAATGTGATCCAACGGGACTTGAGACATAGCGATGTTCTTTGAAACGACTTAGTAAATGTCGCATCGTCTGACCGACATAGCTCGCGTTACAGCGAGGACAACAAATTTGGTAAACTACGAAGCTTCTCATCTCTTTCTCAATAGTGGGCTTTAAGGGCAATAAACATGATCTCAGTTTTCTCGTTGTAAACACAATGATGCAGGGCGCATTACATTTTCGTAGAGCATTCGAAAACTTTTCACTTATTTTGCCTCGATACTCAACGTAAACTTTCATCTTTTCAACGCGGTCGACTTCATCTTCAGACTCCTTTTCCTCTGGATGATCTATTTTCCTGATTGTTTTTTGGGATCAAAGGTTCAAAAAAACGATTTTGGATACTGGTTCTTAATCAACAAAACTCGCGCTCTCTGTAACGAAGTTAAAAAGTTTTCTCTTGTGCTACAAGAACGGTAAATACGATGCACTAAACCAATAACATTAGAGCGCTTGTACCTCATAGGAGATAAGGCATAATAGTTCATCATTAGTCCAGTATTAGTTGGTTTATTGTACCAAGTTGACGTTAAGCAGCAATTTGAACGGGTTATCTTCATGTCAAGAAAAGGAATAGAACATTCTTTTTCCTCCTCAAGAGTAAATTTCAGTTCATTTTTGATGCCATTGATCTCGACTAACTTTGATTGGATATTCTCTTTCTTTATCTCGCGTAAAATATCATCCATATAACGATTATAAATTTTAGCATCTCCTCGAATTTGGTCATCGTATTGACTCAACCATGCATTTGCCAAGAGTGGGGCAGGAGGGCTACCCATGGCAAGGCCATCAATCTGACGGTAGTAGCCATCACTCGTTAACATTAAAACATCTTGACTACAAATAGTTAAGAGTTCTTTGAAAGTTTCTTGGTCAACCGGTGGTTTCTTAAATCTACCCGAATATAAAAGATTTGTAGACACGTCGATAGCCTCGAGAACAGGGACATTGGTGTAAAGTGATACGATATCAAAACTCACGAGGACTTCTCCTTCATCCAGGGTAATGTCTTTGAGGCTGTCAGATATCTCTTTCGAAGAGGTATTGATGTTACATTCGGGCACTATGGTAAGCCAGTCGGAAACTTTCTTGGCAATTTTGTGGTAAGCAGATCCTGGCATTGATAGAATTGGGCGTAAGGGTAAATTAGTTTTGTGTACCTTCCCAAGGCCATATAAACGAGGAGCTTGACTTCCAATGGGTTTTAAATCAGAGAACAATTTCTGACTAATCTTTCCTTCAGCTAGCAATCGATTCAGTAGAGCTACTACTTTCTCCTCTTCCTTGAAGACAGGGTGCTTTGCATTCTTGCGCTCTGGTGACCATTTCTTGAATTGCGGTAACCGGACAATATCGCGAATTTTATCATTGTAAGTCGAAACTTTCATCAAGCAAATACCAACTCCTTTGTCAAACGGTACTGCTATGAGTCCTTTATCTTTCAGGTACTTTCTCGTCATTTGAATATTGCGTTTAGTTTTTTGCTTCTTACAATTTTTCACATAAGTTAAAGTTTTGACGTTTATGTCAGTCATTAACTGGTCATCAACCTCGTTATCTTTACAAAACGATAAAAAACCATCAATTTCTGCAAGGAACTTTGATTGATTGAACTTTTCAAGGACATCATTACGAGGACCAAGTTGAAGTGTCTCGATAACATATTTCGGAGGGTCGTCATCAAGCTCAAAACAAAATATAGAGTTTTTGACATTGAATAGTGGTCGATCTTGATCTGTTGAAAGTCGTGAGAGCTTTTTATTCAGTTTCTTTGTTTGCTTTCTACGGGCAAGAATAATGTCGAGTCGACTGTATGTAACAACAGATGGAAAGTATTTTTCACACATCTCCTGCTTCAAAATATCCCTTTTACCAGCAAGTTTCTCTTCCAAAATCAAACCATCTTTACCAGCTTTTACAATCTCCTTTTTCAACAGTTTGATTTGAAACTCATGAACAGCCTTGTTGTCAAAACAACCATTGTTTGGAATTCGAAACTTTAGAAATTTAGGGATAATTTGTGATCTCAAACATTGATTCAGGAACTGCAAACGAAGTTTGTTATTATCCACTTTACGTAATGATGCGCGGTAGTGGAGGAAATATTTCCAACAACTCATACGTTCGCAGGAACGTTGAAACAATCTGAACGGTAACAGCATTGTGGCAAAATAGTTTATATAAATATGTAGCCAACAATTTAATTTGATTTGACAATATATTTCGAAAACTGTGTTTCATTTTCAAGTCTAAGAAAGAAGAAAAAAATATGTAAAAATATATAGAAATCTATATAATATTGATAGGTCTATACATTTCTCTTTCGTTTTAATGCAAGCGAGTAAACCCTTAGGATCCGTAGTATCTTCCGTGGGACGCAACCGCATGTTATTGGTTCATGTTGATGCAAAATACAACGCGTTTTTGTTTGTTTTGGCGGAACAACCAGGTCACATTCACAATGCCCCTTAAAAGCAGAGCAAGGTGTATACAGAATGGATGATCTGTTACGAGATTAGTTTAACCTGATTTAATCTTCTTTTTCCCATGGTCATTTCCAAACCACGCCGTTGGATGTTTTTCATTAGCGAGTTTATGTAATCGAGAAAAATCGAAGGAGACGGTATAAAGCAAAGTTGACATGTCCCCAAAATCGCCGTCCACACGGTGAAAACACCAAAATACCGTTGTCTGTTTAGGTAAACAAAGGCGATATGGAGCCGTACATCAACTATTGACTTTGTTTGCGTCGAACTTCCTGTAATCATCAAAATAGATTTTCCAAAACATTTGGACTATCAAAATTATTGGGAAGGTACTTTAATTGTTTAGATTTAATGGGTGATGACCAGGAGAAGGAAATGCAGAAATTGTATGACGCAATCGGTTATACTGAAAATGAAGTCATCACTCCCTTCCCTAAAGAGGTACTTTTATTACATCACGCTTTTAAAATAATTTTTCAGTAGTTGCGACTCTTTTGGTCGTGGAACAATTTGGGCCATAAAAATTGTATCACTAATTGGCTCAAATTGACTTCCCTACGCCCTGTGGCTTCTCTCCCGATTAAGGTCTTTTGTTTCCGCCATAGCCGTAATCCTAATAATTTTTAGTACAAGAAAAACTCGCACAGTTTTGCCCGAATTTAACGGTTAATTGACATTTCTTGATATGCGTAAGTCATTTTTATAACGGAAACATCCGACAAGAGCAGGGATTTGACCACTGTCTGTTACTTAAAAAAAGAAACACGGTTGTCCAAAAACCCGGCTTTTTCGGGTGTTTCCATTAGAAATTTGATGTCATGTTATCTTACAAATATCAAGAATTCCCTGGAAATCTTTGTACTAATTGATCTCATTCTGTGTGTTTCAGTACGTGGCGATGTCAGTGGAATCGATTCTCCAGAAATTATTCATCAGCCTCATCGATGACACAGATAAGTAAGCATCAACTGACTCAATTCAATTAGTTTGATCATATTGTCAGTTGTAGGCAGACCCGAAGGCTCCTCTTTTGATAGCTATCTACCCGAACGTAGGGGATTGCGCCATCCTTGATTCCTCTTCAATTAAGCAGAGATGCATTATTCACCAATTTTGTACTAAATCCAAGTACACAGTCCTTGATATGACCCGGTCAGGGATTAAACCCACCACCTTGTGTACCATAGCCAAATGCTACCTTTGCACTACGGTTGCTACTTTGATGATACACTCCGACGATTTTTTGTTTCAATGCTCCTAAAACTCGGGCAGACTTTTTACTGTTAAGGGGAAATAGTCAAGTTTTAATTCATAATACCTTAATTCCATCAATTTTCGAGCAGCTCGTAAAATAGATCATTCGCGCATCCTTTAATTTTTGGGCATCTTGCAGATTCTGAAGTATTTTTTGAGTGTTTTGACGATTTAAAGTGAGTTTTACCCACTTTAAGTGTGTATTCAAACTAGATTTTACATCCCAGAGGCATATTTATCATGAATCTAGGTCCCATTTTATTAAAAAAGCCTTCAGATGAGATTTCTACACGTTCAGAACGATCACTAATTCGTGCATCTTTTTATTTTCGCGCGGGCAAGTGCGCGAAAATTAATAAATTAATGGAATTTTAATGTATACATTTTTGTCATCTTTATTGAAAGATCTTCTAAATAAAGTGGCTCACGTTATGAAGAAGAAACATCCCCATATTCCATTTCCCGAATCCTAAGACTTGATTTTAACACTTGCTCGCTCTGATAATTTTGTCTGGGTGTTTAATTTTTAAGGGCGAAAGAATTCAAAGTGTTGGATTTTTCACTCAACAACATCATTGTAGAAGTTTTCCAAAGACCTTCTGCCCAAGCTCTCAAGTAAGAAAGAAACCTTCCACCATTTTGTATTCTTTAGCAAACGCTCTATTCTATTCTCTTTATTTTGAAAAGGGTTTAAATACGGACCAAAACTCTTTACACGAAAATGATATTTTGCCAACGAGCCTCCATCAAAATCATCTTTTTATCAACAGCACTGTAATGTTCCGTAAACGTATTAGTAACCAAGTGCTTTTATAACGTTTCTATAATACCTAAACATTGAGCCTGTTTGAGTCCCGTCGTAACGTGACATCAAAGATTGTTAAGAAATCGAAGGTTGTCATAATTTCTATCCACATAAAATATCTACATCATTTCTCGGATTGTCATATTTAGATTATGTGCAAAGATAGGAGAGATGAAGTTATTTGGTACAGCTTCTGCTCAATGTACACCTCTCATCATCAAGAACATGTTACAAGGTAATACACCAAATCCAAAAGGTCCATAGCTTCTTTTCTAGCTTCTAGTGTGTAAATAAGGTAAGTCTGAAAGCCACACAGATACCGTATTACTCGAATAAACGCCCCCTTTGAATAAACGCCTCCTCCCCTAGGAGGGGTGTTTATTTGAAACAGGTTGTAATTTGAAAGTATACTACGAAGAAAAACTTAGATATACAACAATAATTGTATTCTTTTCAGGGTCGGATACAGAGGGAGGCTATAACCAATGGAGGAGCGTGCACTTTATTATCGTATTACCTTATATGGAAACTAATTACTCTCCATGAATAAGATAGCCTACCTCCTGTATCCGACCCTGCTTTTTGTATTCGAACTGGTTTTGACCCGTTTTTACATCCCTAAATTGACATATTTGTACTCAAATAATAATGAAACAGCAAAATAAGATTCCTATTCACGTTACTAAAGTGACCTTGTTTATAAATTATTAAATAAACGTCCCATTCTTTTAAACGTCCCACTCGAATAAACGCCCCTGCTAAAATCCAAAACATTTTTATAAACACCCGGTGCGTTTATTCTAACTAGTACGGTATTAGACTACCTTGTGAAAAGCCCGATGGCACTCAAGGTAAGCGACCTACCGTAAGTGCGGATATTTAAGGGAACGTGTTTCAGGCCTCCTAAAGTGCACTGTTTAAGGGTGAAAAATGAGAAAAATGTTTTTGAGGCAAGATTTAGGAAAATCTAATCTTTAACTTTGAATGGAAAAAAGTGCACCGTAAGGGTTGATTTTTTGCACATGTTTACCCAGATTTGGTTAATATTATCTGAGCTGAAAGAGTCCAATTTTGAGACCCTAATTTGCTGTCTGCACATACGTTAATTACCGAGTTTATGTATGTGTGTTTTTCAGCGACGGAGGCAGGTCAGGTTCTAATTAGACTACATCCTGACCAACTGAGAACGACGGTAAACGAGCACTTTTACTGTCCTCGATTTTGCGGGTCAGAAGTGCGGGTTTTTCCAAATCACTTCAGTCACTTTGCCGTCCTCAAAAGTACAAATACATAAACTGGCTATTTTAGACCAAGTTACGGTAAGAAATTTCTTACATTTTAAGGTCGAGGTATGGAATTTCTGCCATTGGTGGATTTCATCTTTGAGACGAATCCTTTGAAGAAACCGGACATTGACCAATGTATCACTGCTATTTGTCAACCCTTAGAAATCATCTATGATGCTGTAAGTCTGGTGTAAAATATAACTCTTTTCCCTTGCCAACTGTAATTAGCAAATTTATGTGTGTTTTGGTTTTTCTACGACAGGGATGGTTTAGGTTTTGATTCGGCTAGATCCTGACCAACCTATACTAGATGTCGCCTGCGTTTTTTCTACGCAATTAACTTCTATTCCACTTTGGGACTTTTTCGAATGTTTTGAGCCGGGTTTTCGGGATGGTAAAGACACTGAAGTTATTTTCTCAATTAATTACCGCCGCTTTCTTGCATGGTAGTCTTATTTTCTATTTTCTTTGTAGAACACGATCAACCATATCATTAGTTTCTTCAAGCCTCCTGAACATGTTATCTTGCAAGAGTAAGTACTGTCATGAGGACATAGTTCTGCAATTTTATTATTTATGTTCGTAGTTATGGTAACCATTGAATGGAAGCTCACCTTGAGTACGTTAGATAGAAATTTTATTAGGAGAAAAAACACTTCGCTTTTAGCCTCGGGCGAGGCAAGTCCTCCCGTCGGGGAGTATCAACATGAGAGAAGAGATCCAGGTACCAGGAAGAGTAAAGAGTTCGTTCGGAAATGACACCGGCCAGGCAGAGTCGATCGTGCGTTCCCGTCTTCTCGGAGTGTTGAAAGTTATTGAATTTTTATGCTTTATGGAACTGTATGTTTGGATATTGTATAATGAGTTATCGAATGAAATTAGACTTCAACATTTTGTGTCTCCCTCCTTGATCTACTCCATGAACTCCATCTCCTGTCTTCTAACGGCAGTCAGGCCAATATCCGGGGGAAAACTTTTAAATAAAAATGTTGTTGCCGTGGGCCCAGCCTTAGTAACCGGCTGGCGCACCACGACAGTACACTGCGAATCACCTTCAACAAAACTTCCCACCTCTCATTGCTAACGAAACAAAACCGATGAGAAAATCCTGTGTACAGTCTGCTGATTACTTTATCACGAAATTGATAGTGAGATGGTTAAAAGCAAATTCTTTCAGATTAAGAAATACTCTGAAACAAACAATAGGATTGGTAAATATTAAGCAGTTAATTAAGTAAGTGACTCGATGCAAAGGCTCTCTTTCGATAGCTATCGACCCAAATGTAGGGGAGAGGGCTACTCTTTCTCCCTGGGTTGTTCCACTTACCCTTGATCCATCCTTTTAATTGCTGAGTATTTAAGTTCAGATGCATTAAGTATTATTTCGTAGTCTTTGGTATGGCTGGCAAGGGATTAAACCCACGACCTTGCGCGTCATAGCCGAATTCTCTTCTTTACCTATTTTACACTGTGGTGTAAGTACGTCGTTAATTAACTCGATGTCTTTTTTTTAGTTTACAAGACAAAGCGTATTCTACTTTCGAAGATTTTAAAGTTTCAAGTACGGCTGGTCTGCTACATGCTATGGAACAAAGAACGGTATTGAAGTTTTCTGTAACAATAGTATTTACTACTACATACTAACCAACTTCAATAATCAAATATTCAGATTTCAGTGTTTACAATTCTTCGTCTATATAGATGAAATTTCTGACACCCGTGTCAATAAAAAGTTCTAAAAAATTCTAAATTTTCGAAGTCCTTGCAGACAGATTAACTTCTTATCTTTCAATATCAAATCATTAAAGCCATTATGTTTTTCCGAATTGCTGCTTCAAAAACGCTGAGCTTGCATAAAGATTGCAGTTATTCAACCAATCATCAATACAAAAGATAGCGCGTGACGCAACTTAATTGTTCAATTCAACACTGCAATGTCTTCACTTTAATATAACATTTTAATGACCAGAGAGTTTACAATGTTTTGAATGCAAAGTGTCGAATAAGAATTGGAATGAATTGTCTGCGTTTTTAATGGAGCTGTGGAATGTTTTTGCAGAATAAGCAAACAGGCTCATAAATAGATGTACTGACTTTAATCTTTTTTTTATTGCGTCCTATAGGTTATGGACATCGACATTGATGTTGGAGCATCTCATTTGATCATCCCTGAAAAAGGTTCTTACAATGGGTGAGTTATTGGATTACACAAAGGGTTTACGATCGCCAGATCCGGAAATTTCCCTTTAAAAAAGCGGTTTTTTGGGATTTTCTCGAAATTTTCTCATTAGTCTTTACTGATTTTTTGTTTTCTGTTGACCAGCTAGGTCCATATGAAAATGGCACTTTCTTTCTCTAATTTTCAGTTGTACAGATATGCTGGTGATCGACTTTGGTAAAATCACGATGAGCAGCGATCCCAGTCAAATCAGACACCTTGACCCTAAGGTAAGTCATTATCTGCGTGTGTATCAGTATGGTTACGAGATCGTTATTAAATAATTACTAATTAATCTCAACATACAGCCAACTCTCTCTAATTCGAACTAAAATATTTGTCCCCTCAGCTAGAAATTAGCTTAAAATATCTTCTTAAATTCGAATCTTTCTCTAATTCGGAGAAAATTCTTGGTCTCTTGAAAGTCGAATTAGAGAGAGTCAATTGTATTTATGAGGGGGAACTATTGATTTCGAAAGAAACTTCGAAGATTTTGTTTTGACCTATTTTGCTAAAATACCTTTATATACTTTAGGTCTGGTCTAGTGACCATATAAGCCCCTTCTCTTTTAAAACAAATAAGACTTAGGACTTTTTAAATATAAACTCTCGTATTATATTTATTTTGCAAATAGGAAATCTTCATGTTATTGTACGCAAAAATGACTAATAGCGATTTCCAATTCGTTCGACGTAAAATATTCAAAAGTCTTAACCATAAAATTGGTCATTACATCACACCATCATTGTAAAAAGGCCTCTGTTGTATATGTTGAAAAGGCTTGTAAAAAGATTTTGGTTTTGCAGAGAGACTGTTTACAGTTGACTCTCTCTCTCTAACTCGATCTTCACTGGACCAAAGATTATCTTCGAATTAGAGAAAGATTCGAATAATAGAAGTTCGAATTAGAGAGAATTGACTGTAGTTGTCTAAAAAAGCTTCACATCTCATTATAGGACATTGAGGATGTGAATGAAGTACAAAGCAAAGCTTATGATCGATTCTTGTTGTCGCTTCAAGCTCTTCAAATATTACTCGTTAGAGAAGGTTTGAACTTTCACATTTCAAAAGCTACAGGTATCTTATAAAATACACAACTTGAAAAAGACACATAAGAGGTCGAAATATCGTTAAAGAAAAATATGTTACGTTTTATTTTGATTTGGTTGCACATAAAAAAACCACAGGTATCTTATAAAATACACTAGATGGAGCTTATTTGTCCCTAGCTGAAACAAAATAAAGCGTCATCTTTAATAGGTAGACGACAGTTCGGTGGCGGTAATTTAATCGATCAAGACCATTTGGTTCGCGTCATGCAGGGTGTTTGTTTTGATTCGTGTTAAAATTCCTAAATTATCAATCTGTATTTTAGGTGAAGATTTAAAGAGTGCTAAAAGCAACGTCAGTAAAGCGTCATCACACATTTTGCACCCCATCAATTTCGATGGCAAACTTGCCAAAGCTATACTTCCACAAGATCCACGTTTAAAACAGTAAGAATGTTGTTTCGTTATTAGCAGCCAGTACTGAAGGATGGCATGGCTCCACTTTCTAAGTGGTTAGTAGTTTCACGGCTGTAAGGTATTTGCCACGAAGTAGTATGAAAACAGCGGAAAGAACCCGAGAATGAGAAAGTCTTGCCATCATACGGCACCAAAACGATATATATGCCATGCCTCGTTCAAAAGGTTGTTAGTCTTCTGTTCTTATTCTACTTTCAAGAGTGTGGTGGTATGGGAGCTATGCACGAGTAATAAGGGTTCGAGTGTCGTGAGATTCGAAAAGTTCCTCTCATGCAAAATAATACGATTTCCTGAAATGAGGACCGCATTTACGACAAAAGCGAGGGTAAAAATCTCCTTGAAAATTCCAATTTTTTCCCTGCCATCTTTATTGGGCTTTACTGTTTTATCATAATTGCCAATTGCAACTACCTTAATAATCAAATATTTTATCCTTATTAGGATATGTGTCTCTGGCGAATTATCTTCGCTGTTTGTTTCTGTATCGGATGATAAAGTCAGTCGTCTCATCAAGGTACGTTATCGCGCCAACACCCTCCAATCCTGTCTTGCTTTGTGTTTGCTCCTTCAAAAATATAGTCGAATCTCAAAATATAGTCTGATTTTCAGTATAGTCTGGTTATAACAAGTGTGGTAAATCAATGCCATAAGACTGCTCGATTAGTAAATAACCAGAGGCATATATCAATATTTTAAAAGTTTTCTTCAATATTACTCCTTCCAGATTACTGTACATATGATTATAGTACCTAAGCACGGAACTCAGAGTGATGTACTTTTTAGTTTTTTAATCGAAGATAACTTTTAAAATATTGATATTTGAAGTATAGAAAAATTCGCATATACGACTTTCTAGTTGAGGGGATCGATTTTTTAAGTTAGAAATAAATAAAGATTCCAATAATGGGCTGTTCCAAAAAATTTCAAGGGGGTTGGACGAACCTTTTCAAGTCAAAACATATTTCTTTCAAATGTTTGGATACCCCCTGAAAAAAAATAATTTTCATGTCTTAAAGTGAGTGTGGACGAACTAATATCAGTCGTTTACCCCTTGGAGGTTTAAGAATAGCTTTTTACCCCCTGAAAAAATGAAAAATACCCCCCTGGAGATTCTTCTCAGATTGCCCCCTGGAAGAGTTCGTCCACCACCACCATTTTATGGATATAAAATAGAATGGCCCAATTTTAGTTGAACTGTTAGCAAACATTTGGAAAAGAAGTTGTTCTATCTATATTAATTCGTGGTTTTTTTTATTGCATTGTTAATCCAAGCTATGATTTTTGAACAAATGATTTCTCCTTTTCTATAGCTAGCAGACTCGATACCACTCCCTCAATCACCTTCTCACGATAACATCGACGGAGAAGAAAAACCTGAAGGACTCTTCACCAAGGTAAATTGTCGACCGCTGAGGAAGGATTTCATGACAATCATGGACAGATCTAACCGGAATCACTTTCTTTCGCCCTTCCCGTTTCGAAGGAGTCTTACTGTGACGTGGGTGTATCATAAGTTTATTGCTTATCGTACACTAACGCCAGCTTATAACCATCCACTACACGTTTTTTATAAGAACGTTCAAAATGTTTGAAGCCTTCGAATGTTCTTAACATGTTCTTAATTTCACCATTTTGTGAGCGTTTTGACCAAGAAATCGGGTCTTTTAGAGTCTACAAAGCCTTAAATTGTTTACTTGTTCTTAATATTTATGTTCATATAATATTTAGTTTGTTCTTATAGCCATAGTTTTCCGATTATAAGTTTAAACATGATTTTGCGGCATTGTGGGTATAAACTTTTTGTTTTTGAACTATTTCCATCAATTCCAAATTATTGATTTTGTTTTGTCGTATATATTCTTTCTTTGGATTGATTCACTAGTTTTGGGTTCAGTTTTGGCCTACATCAACAGTTTTGTATTGCTTTCTTCATGTTTTTGATGGGAAAAACTGAGTGAATGTAGAAACATACTTCTTTTGTGGTTGCATCTAGAGATAACTTACTGCATATGTTCAGATAGATCACTAGAGTTTGTGCTTTTTCATGGTCAAGCTTATAATGAATTTCCAAATTATCTATTCGCATATTTTAGAAGAAGAACAGCTTTGTTTCAATATTTTTTTCTACTAGGCGTTGTCAATGATAAGCTTGACAGGTGACAATGACACAGGGGTGGACATCGGAGGATTTTCCATCCCTGTACCGACATCTCCAACATCAGTGACGTCAGATGAAGATGAATACGGGACACCACCTGATGGCTCCATACTACAGTTACAACAAGAGTACGTTGTTGTTTACGAAAGAAAGGAAATTAATGAAATAGCATACCAGTAGCGTAGACAAGAGGGGCGCAAAAATTTTTATGACACTTTAATTATCTATAAATACCGTGAATAGATTATTACTGTGTCATGAAAATCTGCTCTCCTACACAAATTTTTCGCCCCTCTTGGCTACACTATTGCATACATATAAGTAGCATGCTGGGTATATTATTACTAGGGTCTTTGATTTAAAGGAAGGGGCTGATCGTGCGTGAGGTTGGCGTATTGTGAAATTTTACACATTTAGATTCCGCGAATTCTACTTTTCGAAGGATTTAAAGTCATGAATTTACGGATAAAACTGGCATTCTTAAAAAGATTTGAAAATCAATTAACAACATTTTTTGTGTGATTTTCTATCTATTCTTAAATTTCACTCCTTTGCAAAGTTTCTTGTTCGTATTTTTTTAGAGCTGGTCCGGACTTTTCATCAGGAGTGGCGAACCAAGTCAAAGTGGATTTGAACTTTAAAATCCATAAAGTGATGATCGCCATTGGTTTGACTGACAAAGCATTGAAACAGGAAAAAGAATGTCTGGAATTCATCGTGGACGACATCAATACAGAGGTGAGCTTTATTCCTTTTACCATATATTGTTTACTATAACAAACTGGAGTCGTTTATGGCGAGTACTTGATATCCAGTAATATACAGTGGAGTATCTTTAACTCGAAACTCTATAGCTCGAATGTCTCATTAACTCGAACAAGTTTTATGGTACCCAGTTAACAGTACCTTATAAACCATACTCTACAGTCAATAAATTTGTGTTCCCCGTGCGTGTTCGAGTTCTGGAGACTCCACTGTATGTGGTAGTTCGTACGGGATAATATCAGATGTAAAAAGTTACTTTATTCAGATTTTCTTACAATACCCTCAAGATATCATTCCAGGGAGAGGGTACTACTCTTATCTACCGACGGGGTTGTGTCGCTGAGGCTCAAAAAATGGACCCTACACGATGAACTCGTCTTTTTGAACATCTTTGGGAAAAAAAGTGATCCTTAATTGGATTGAAATTCGAAAATTTCCTCAAAATCTTTCACAAAAAGGTATCCTACCAGTGACTGATTTTTCTAATTTGATGTTTTTGCGACCCTACCTGGGACTCACGGAGGCAGCACATCCCGTATCCCTTTTTGCCCAAGTCCTCCCCCCTTATTATTCTGAATCTGATTTTGTGTTTCATGCGTTATGTTTTCTTCTTTTCAAGGTGATACTACGAAGATGGGATTTGTTCGTCAATGCAGAAGTTGGTCGTCTGGTGTTGAATGAAATGACATGGGGTGTTGATGGAGAACCTTTCGCCATCATGAGTACACCCAAAAACATCAAAATGTTGAAATTCAGCTATCGGAGGTGTGAATTCAACGAAAGTTTGAATCTCGGTCCAAGTTACTTTTATTCCAAAGAAGCGCAAGTCAGAGCTTTACATTTCAAAGATGAATTTGGCGCCACGGATCAGATTTTAGATGTACAAGTGGCTACTTTATTTCTGATGCTTCATCAAGAAGCACTTTTGAGCATCATGTCATTGATCTACCAAGTACTGGAACCACTTAACAAACATGATAAGGAAGCCACGCAGAAGATCAAACGGAGTTTGAGTACGGCAGGTAGTCGTTTGAGTCTCTCCATCGAAGAAAAAGAAAAGGAGAGACAGATACAACGAAAATTAGCCAACCCTAAAGCACTGGAAGCTGCCAACGAACTCAAGCAGCAGGTTAGTCAATGCACAAAAGAAAACTCAACACATTGAATAAAATTTTACTTTTAGATGACTTGAAGCCTAACGCAGTCAAGCCCTTTTTAGCAGACACAGCTTTTCCACTGTAAATAATGGGATCCATTGTCCTTTAACGATCTTCAGTGGACGCTGTCCTGTCTTTCTTCATTTGCAGAATATTATTTCAAGTCTTTGCGTATTGTGTTTCAGCTGCGATTTTCCTTTGTTTTAAAAAACATAGAATTTAGGCATTCATAGAATGATAGATAGAACACTTGTTGTACACCTTACATTGAATACACCAATCAACCTTTAGCACTTTTGAGAAGACTGGTAACGAAAGAACAAGAGAAATTCTTGGTTTCGAAAACACAAGTGTAGAAGTGCTTTTTTACCCTTGCATTGAAGCGATAAAGTAACGTCAATATAGTTAAGCTATTCGAATGCTAACAATAGTTTGCGTTCTACCGCAGAGACTCATGAAAGTGGTTTTAGAGTTTTGGTGGCAATTAGGTTGGTTTTGATTTACTTGTTTTTCTCTTTGGAACAGGTTGGCTTAGAAGAAGAAAAAAAGATGAGAGTGACCGCCCACCTGGATGGTGTTGGTATCATGATTTGTTCAGCCAAAGTTGACCTTGCACAAGCCTTCGTTAAAGGGTTATCTGCTAAAGTACTGATGAAAGATGACTTGTTAGAAGTGAAAGCCAGCATGAAAGATATGCAAGTACAAGATAATGTTGGCGAAACAAAGTACGTTGCATATTCGTTTAATGTTTTTTGAGTTAACTAAATTTTTATTTTCAGTGAATTATGTCTTTTTTCCAGTACAAATGAAATTTATTTTACATTAGTTTGGCGATGTATAGCTTTGCAGTACCGTGCAACAAATTGATTAATTAAATTTGTCTGGGCCGAAATTTGTCATCCTATTTTTGAAAAGTTTGAAGCAAACGATAGTTCTTCAAAATGCACGTTTTTGAAACGTTGTTTTTTCGACAACCACGAGAAATTCAAACAGTTGTAAAGCTACAAAATTTGACAGCCTTGTGTTAAATTTAAAAAGGGGGTATTATTTACAACAGTTCATCAGAAACTGTTCACCAGTGTTCTAAAATCAGTGTTGTAAAATTTGACAAAACTGCGAATCTGTGCAATGCACCAAAATGAGCTAACCATGTAATACTCCGATATTTGACTTTTCAGGTACAAAGACATCATTAGCATGCGATCTGATGAAGTGTTCGATTTAGAGTTGGCTATTTACGAGAATGGATCTTCTGGTAGCAAGCAATACGATATGTCGTGTGTCGACACCAGTGTCAAACTGAACTTCGGTCAAATGCGCGTTGTTTTCTTGTATAGATTCATACAAGACTTAATGTCATTCACCGAAAACTTCGAAGAAGCACAGAAAGCAGTTGTGGAAGCTGGTAAAGCTGCCAAGGATAAAGCTCTGGAAACAGCGACCGATTTGAATAGACATTCTTCTCGTGTCAAACTAAATGTGGTTCTGAAAGCACCGACTATTATCATTCCAGTTGGATCAAACAATGAATTGGCTTTACTGGTGGATCTGGGTGAATTGCGTGTTTACAACACATTCAAACTCCTCAACGATGATCAACACCATAAGAAATCTATCATCACTGATAACATGACCATTAAGTTATCCAATCTGAAATTGTTAAAGGCACTAATCCAAGATGGTAAAGATTTCTTGCATCAACGAGCCATTATTGAACCTATGATGCTACAAATAACTATTGTTCGTAATTTAACGAAAGGTAACCATTCCATACCGGATGTTTCAGTTCAAGCAAAGATGCCAGCTATTCTGTTATCAATCAGTGAAGAAGATGTGACCGTAGCTCTAAAGATTGTCCAAGGGAATCTCGCCGAAGGTAATTACTGCAGTACTCTGTACCAGAGTGTATCTCAAGTTTATCGCTTCGTAATACACTCTGTGCGCATTATCTGTTTGATAGAACAATTCCCGTACGGAGACCTCTGCGATGAAGTATGACTTATAAATAGCAACACTTCTCTCGTTGTCTCCCCTCTCTCACCACACTCCATCGCAACGGTCGGTTTGAAAAATATCAAATGAGAAAAGGTTTTGGGGTTTGTGTACAGACAAATACTACAGTGGCCTCTCCTTAATTTGAATCCTTCTACAATTCCTTCCCTCCCCCTCGATGTATATAATACTTTCTTTGAGTTGAATCTCTTTGTATTCCATATGGTATCAATTTTCGCTTCAACCTTAAGTGGATTCAATTTTGCGTGGATTTATTTTCGCACTTTTGTTGAATTTATGCTGCTTTCGCCCAAATATTAGTCCTTGCAAAAAAAAAAAAAAGCCAAATCGCCGCCAAACCGCGTAAGATTATAAAAGAGGAAAATTGGAATAGAAGAAATTTTTAGAAGAAAAAGAAGCTCACTCGCAAACTTTGATTCGCGCTGAATTTTAGATTCTCAATTCGCGAAAAAAAAGTCCACGTGAAATTTAATCCGCATAAATTAATCTTTTCCTTATTATAAGGTGAGTCACATGCGCCGAAGAAGCAAGCCAAGCCTGCCAAACAAACGTTAAACATACCACAAGATCGTTTAGCAGACATTTACGAGGAGCCGGAAGATGAAGATGAGAATCCACAAGGATATCTTCAAACCAAACTATCCTTCGATCTGGCTAAAATTGACATCAAGCTTTACTTGAAACCATCTGATATGACATTTGAAGATGAATTTTTAGCGAGAACGGATGATTTGTTGTTAGCTTTGTTCACTATTGGTAACCTGTGTGTTGATGGAGACATCATGTCCACACAAGCTATGAAGATGAGCGTTCGATTGGACACTTTGGTGTTGGATGATATGAGACCTATCGAGGAGCATGAAGGTTGGTGTTCATCTTAGCTCTTAGTCCTAATCACCATATCTTATATGAAACACTTGATAAAGCTACTCTCTCTCTGTATTTCCCAAGCAACAGCAGGTGAAGCAAAATAGTCCGCCATCTTTGCTGAAAGTAGACCACAATAGACCAAAAATATTTGTTTTCACTGTTGAAACTTTTTCGACACTGCCAATGACTTCAAGATTTAAAGGATCGCGCAAGTTAAATTTTGACGTCACTTCATTCAAGATGGCGGATTATTTTGTTTTTCGAAAATCTCTATCTACCATCATGGTCGTAATATTTGAGAAAAAAGGGAAATTTTATAGCCACAATCGATTTAGCGCTCTAACTTAGGTTGGAAGGGTAGAATTTTGACTCTGATTTTTAACATGAGACGTAAGACTCGGGACCTTAGGATCTGAGGATCCAAAAGTTCAAAAATGGTCCAATAAAGGCTCAAAATATAGCCTGGAAGTCTATAAACCCGAGCCAAATTGAATTATCCGATTAAATTTAAGAGATGGCCCAAAATCGACTTTCCCGCCCGAACTCCGAATTTCGAAAAATGATGATTTCGACCATGATTGTAATTTTTTAAAGAAGATATCTATGGTTGAAATAGTCTCATGCCCGTTCGATTTAAAAGCCGGGGAAAACTTGAATGGCTGGAAAGCATTACATTGGCGAGAACGCAAGGGTTTTAATGGAGAAATAAAAGATAGAAGTTGATCTTAAAGATGGGTAGTCAGGACTGCTTGCACCCTCATAAGTAACGGTTTTGCGTTGGTTACAGGGAAAATATCCGATATTTTTGACCAACAGAAAGTGGTTTTCAGAGCGCGGTGATCCTTTTTACCTATGATTCCTTTCGCCTGTGAATTGGCCCATTGTTTATGCCTCTAAGTCCGCTCCATTTTGTTAACAAATTTCCTCTGTTACTTAGATGTCTGATGTGATGCTATTTTCACCTTAAAGGGACATAACAGTACTTGCGAAATTTGTAAACAAACTGTATGCAGCGGATACAAAATCAAAACAAATGTCACATGTCAAAATAAAAAATCAAACCAAATATGGCTAATTTTGATTGTTCAATTGTTTTACAAGTTTGTTTTGGACACGTGATTTTAATTGTTCTTTTTAATGACACGTGGTTCGCGCAATGTTTACATTTTACTACTGTAATGTCCCTTTAAGTCTGTCCCAATGAAAGTGGCAGTCCGCACATTTTGATTTTAATACATTGCTCTTGAGGAGAAAACATAAAATTAAAAGGACTACATCGTTGAAAAGATAATCTTAAGTGGGTCATTTTAAGACTTCGAAAATTTCGTAAATGAAGATGAAAAAAAAGAAGATTTTATAACTTTAACCAAAAAAACTTTTCGAGTAGAATAACTTAATAAGTGTTTTCCGTTTCTTTTTGAAGGTGTTAAGCGTATGATCAACTACAGTCCCGAGCCACTCCTTGAAGAAGTCAAAACCTCTTCTCATAAACGACCAATCGACAACTCACGAATGATCGAAATCCAATTCGATCAAACTTCATCGCAAGATAAAAATATCGACATCAAACTTTGTAACATGCTTTGTATATTCAACGTTGAGTTTATCATGGTCCTGTTGAAAACGTTGCAAGCTGCCATACCTAAAGATGATAGTCTGCAACATGGCCATTCAATGAGTAGTCTAGACTCGGCGGCAGGGTCTGGCGGCAGCGATGACGAGGACTCTTTAGAAGCCAGCGAGATTGTCCTCTGCACTGGTGATCAAGAAAGACCTGAGACTAAAGTCTCTATCTTCGTCCATAACCCGCAAATTGTTTTACTAGCAGATGCAAAGGATGTCAAGACAAATGCACTCTTTCTTACAACCGAGATCAATTTCCAATATTTCGAATTGCGAGATACTCAAAAAATGATTGGTGCTGTTTCTAACACCGCCATTTTGTCAACTGCTTTCAAGAATGAGCATCGGAGTGATATATCAACAGTGTTGTCATTAGATTCCATCAATCTCCACTCGTCAGCACCCATCAATGGTAAACCTCATATGAGTGTCAGCACAACTTTGATCAAACTGAATATCTCACCCAAAACCATCCGAACTTTATCAGCGTGTGCTGGTTACATCTCCAATGATCCAACAGATGAAGAGATCAAAGAAGCACGAAAAGCCATGCGTGATTTATGGCATATTCAAACGTTCACCAATAAGCGACCGTGGTATTTAAACCACCCACCACAACAAGTCTTAAGTGCTGGCAGCTTTGTCCTGGCGCGAACGAGAACAGGAGAATATAAGCATGGTTTCTTAGCTAAAAAGGATGTCTCGTATCAAGTCTATTTTTCAGAGGAGCGAGGAACAGCCAGTCACCGAGCTATGGATATCTCATCTGTTGTTTTGGATATCGTACCGCTGATCGGTGATCTATATGTTGGATGTAATGTTTTAGCTGTGGAATCGAAAGAACATGGATATCGTACTGGTCGAATTACTCAGGTAATACTTTTGGTAAATTCTTAATTTTTTTAATACACCTGAGAATAGGGGGCTGGCTTCAAGGTTGCAGTGACGGTGCATTGTATTGATGCATTCATAGTTGTCTAAAAAGTTTGATGACATCACATTCATTCCCTTGATTTCTTAACTCCAATCCAACTTTCTAAAGTCTATTTCAAATTGGCTGGCAGTGTTTTTCAAACCTCAATAACTTTTGATCGAATTTGAATCAAGTAGCGATTTTGTGCTCGTTGAACTTCAGTTTGACTCAAGACTCAAGACTCTGTATATTTTGATACGTTGTTCTTGTTGGACCTACCCCGGTGGGGTGTTGGACCTACCCCGGTGGGGTGTTGGACCTACCCCGGTGGTGTTCGTTCGTTCGTTCGTTCGTTCGTTCGTTCGTTCGTTCGTTCGTTCGTTCGTTCGTTCGTTCGTTCGTTCGTTCGTTCGTTCGTTCGTTCGTTCGTTCGTTCGTTCGTTCGTTCGTTCGTTCGTTCGTTCGTTCGTTCGTTCGTTCGTTCGTTCGTTCGTTCGTTCGTTCGTTCGTTCGTTCGTTCGTTCGTTCGCTCGTTATTAGCTTTCCTCATGATTGGCTCATTAGTTTTTTCTGATTTTTTGCTCAAAGATGTGTAACTATAAACCCTCGAATGTGATGGAGCCCGATTTTCGAAAATACCTTCGGTTGGGAAATATTTTATCCCCAAAATTATTTGTATAGGAGTGGTTAGCCAAATAACAAACGCCAAAACTTATACACTGGTTTCCCTTATCGTGCACCCACTTCTGGGCTTTCCGTTCTGCTCACAGCGTCTTTTCCAGGAGTAAAAAATAGAAAGTTAAATGGTAATTTAAGAGGTTAAGTTTTAGTTTAACTTTTATTTTGTTACGACGGCACGCCCTTCAACACATCTAGCTAGAGTGGCTTCAGCAGGCCGTTCGCCCGTAGTACGCGCCCATCGCATTTGCCCCGTTCGGTAGAATCGAGAGGTGGTTTAGAGCTATGACTTAGAGCACGATCCTTCTTTCGCAACGAAGCTCATCTTACAGTGAAGACAGAGAAAATTTTTTCCCTCCCTCCCTCCCTTCAAGGCTTGCGGACATGGTTGCAGGCGGCCATCTTATACACTATAATTATTGTCAAATATGGGAAATATTTTATCCCCAAAATTATTTGTATAGGAGTGGTTAGCCAAATAACAAACGCCAAAACTTATACACTGGTTTCCCTTATCGTGCACCCACTTCTGGGCTTTCCGTTCTGCTCACAGCGTCTTTTCCAGGAGTAAAAAATAGAAAGTTAAACTGATTTTTTGCATGAAAGTAGGGTACCATCATATGTAAAAGATGGCTCAAGTAGATTTTTTCAAAAAAAATTTGTTGGCTCAAAAAACGCATGTTTATCTACCGGGTGCGCCACAAAAAAGTTTCTCTCTTTAAAACTAATTTTCTAGAAATCTAAATATTTTAAAAGAACCATTCCTCTTTCATTAAAAGGAAGAAAGATAAACTTAAAATTTGATGGGTCATTTATCAAACTCGATTCATTAGATCAAAAGTTATGCTCAATTGAATAAAAAAGTTACTTTCGGAAAGTGCTCAAAAAAGTTAAAAATCGACCTATCAAATTAAACAGAAGCATAATTACATGATACATTAGTATTTTCGTTTCAGTAATTAAAAATGATAATTAGGTGTCTAAATGACCTTTTGTTATATAAAGGTAGATCGAATTTTAATGAAAAGAAGAAAATTCGTCAAAAAAGGCCAAAAAATCTTGTAAAATTCGTCTGAGGAAAATTTTGGTAAAAGTAAATTAAATTGATTTTGATGAAGATTTTAACCCTACCTAAATGAGAGCTATTTCGGTCCCTTACAACTGAAAGAGGGGGCACATAGTGCCCCCGGTGGATAACTTAGGATAGGAACATTATTTGGTCATGAAATTTGGTACAGCAATGCTTAAACCTATAACAAACAAATTTATCAAATTTTTTTTTTGAAAATTGAATGCAATTTTTGATGACGTCATCAATTGTATCAACAATTGGCAAAAATCACCCAAAAAACTCAAAAAAATTGATGTTTCTTAAAATTGCTATTGAAACAGATGGAGCAACACAATCTCTTTCATTTTGCTTTTATTTGAAAGCTTTTAAAATGTACTAAATGGAAATTAAAATCTAAATCAACAATTTTGTCGTGACGTTCTACTATAGCGCGCCAAAACCGAAGAAAATGTTTTAAACTTTCAAACCCGCGTAAAATCAGAACATTTCAACTTTTTCAAGTCGGTGATACTTTTTTTTGTCATATTTATATTTATTTTTTGCTGCTAATTCTCCTGTAAGATGAAATAGAAGCAATACAAATGAAATGGACAATTAAAGTATACCTGGTAGCATGTTATAGTATCTTGGAGAAAGCACAGAAAAAAGAGCAAAATAGCCTGCGCTACAGTTGTGGGATGGTAGTGGTCACCAACAAACCTGTCATTGGGACTAAAATAACTGACCAATGAAAAAAAATTTTTAACCAAAACACCTCCCAATAAAATTTGATGAAAAGTCATAAAATTTCAGCTTCATAGCCTCACTAGTTAAAAAATGCCAGTCAATTTTCTAACAGGGGGGCACTTTGTGCCCCCCTCTCAGTAGGTAAGGTTAAACCCTTTCGACCCTTCAGTTTCCACATTTATGTGTTTAGCTACTTAAAAATAATCATGAAAGGCTATTGTAATTGCCAAATATTTAAAATAAAAAATTTGATAGGTCGATTTTTAACGTTTTCGAGCACTTTCTGAAAGTATCTTTTTTATTTAATTGCGCATGACTTTTGATCTAACGAATCGAAATTAATAAATGACCCATCAATATTTAAGTTTATCTTTCTTCTTTCCAACAAAATAAGAATGGTTCTTTTACAATTTTTAGATTTTGAGAAAATTAGTTTCAAAGAGAGAAACTTTTTTGTGGCGCACCCGGTATAAGAATTACTATTAATAAGCATACATCGATGTTCTTAGTTAAATTACTCAATTTATTTATGAGATAGATGTATTTTTGCTCACAAAGTCTTGAATATGAAAAAATATTTCAAGAGTATGAAATTTTGGTTTCTAAACGTTTTTTTAATAAGAAACAAACGACTAATTTTAATAGATCGTCACTATATGTGTTCTGAATGATTGTTTAATGGTCGCGCTCACGTAGATATCAATTATATATGTGTTAAATGCATAACCAGGTAGGTCCATAAAAGTATCCCTAATAAGAAATGATACTTAAGGGCTCTGACCACAGTGAATTTTTAATTTCTGAAGATTTGAGAATAGCAATGAAAAAATTTGATGAAGAAGAAAATGAAGACTTTTGCGAATCTCTCGAGTATTTTCAACTTTGAAGAGCTTAGTTTCGGCGAAGAAAAACATTTTGAATTTTTTTTGCGGTAGATGGTGTATCTTTTATCGAACTAAGATTATTTTTTCGGAAAATTTTTCTAAAAGCTTATTTGCTTCAAAATCTTGAAAATAGTGCTTTTTGACCAATTTTCCAACCCAATTTTTATAGAAATCAGCCATAAAAATTTCAAACCCGCGTAATCAGAACATTTCAACTTTTTCAAGTCGGGATACTTTTTTTGGTCAATTTATATTTATTTTTTGCTGCTAATTCTCCTAGATGAAAAAAGCATACAATGAAATGGACAATTAAAGTACCTGGTAGCATGTTATAGTGTTGGAGAAAGCCAGAAAAGAGCAAAATCCGCGCACAGTTTGGATTGTAGTGGTCTGTAATTGGGACAAATAATGACCAATGAAAAAAAATTTTAACCAAACCCTCCCAATAAATTTGATGAAAGTCATAAAATTTCTCATAGCCACTAGTTAAAAATGCCAGTCAATTTTTCTAACAGGGGGCACTTTGTGCCCCCCTCAGTAGGTAAGTAAACCCTTCGCCCTTCAGTTTCCACATTTATGTGTTTAGCTACTTAAAAATAATCATAAAGCTATTGTAATTGCCAAAATATTAAAATAAAAAAATTTGATAGGTCGATTTTTAACGTTTTCGAGCACTTTCTGAGTATCTTTTTATTTAATTGCGCATGACTTTTGATCTAACGAATCGAAATTAATAAATGACCCATAATTTTAAGTTTATCTTTCTTCTCTTTCCAACAAAATAAGAATGGTTCTTTTACAATTTTTGATGAGAAAATTAGTTCAAAGAGAGAAACTTTTTTGTGGCGCACCCGGTATACGAATTACTATTAATACATACATCGATTTCTTAGTTAAATGACTCAATTTATTATGAGAAGATGTATTTTGTCACAAATCTTGAATATGAAAATATTTCAAAGTATGAAATTTTGTTTCTAACGTTTTTTTAATAAGAAACAAAGACTAATTTTAATAGATCGTCACTATATGTGTCTGAATGATTGTTTAATGGTCGCGCTCCGTAATATCAATTATAAATGTGTTAATGCATACAGGTAGGTCCATAAAAGTATCCCTAATAAGAATGATACTTAGGGCTCGACCAAGTGAATTTTTAATTTCTGAGATTTGAGAATAGCAATGAAAAATTTGATGAAGAAGAAAATGAAGACTTTTGCGATCTCTCGAGTATTTTCAACTTTGAGAGCTTAGTTTGGCGAAGAAAACATTTTAATTTTTTTTGGGCGGTAGAGGTGTACTTTTATCGAACAAGATTATTTTTTCGGAAAATTTTCTAAAGCTTATTTGGCTACAAAATCTGAAAATTGCTTTTTGACCATTTTCCAACCCAATTTTTCATAGAAAATCAGCCATAACTTTTGATGATATTTAGAAAAATTTCCGAAAAATTTTAAACAGTTTATTCTTTGCGACAGTTTGAAAAATTGAAACAAAAAGTTCCTCCCATTAAAACTTTGCACTTTTTATAAACGAAGTGATGCAACATATTATTAACGTACGTCTTTTTAAGTTCATAAGGTTATTTTTGCAATTAAATTCTTAATTACTCTTAAGGGATTTGATTAAAAAGCAATTTATAAAGGCAATTCTTTGTTGAAAGTGTTAAAGAACCTAAAACATAACTTTTATGTTCAAATACTAAAATCAATTTTCCGACTATGATCAGAGCCCTTAACTTAAGTAGGCTTTCTTTGAGGGATCTTTAAGTTTAATAATGATACCGGAAACTGAGTTTGAAAACGGGGAAAAAAAATGGAATATTTTAGACCAAAAATTTTGAATCTAGCTAGGTCAGCTAGGTATGTTTTTGTGAACAGAGTTGAGATTTCAAATTAGGATAGTTACCAAGTATTTCAGAAGAGATAGCGTTAACTCGATGTATGGTTTTAGGCCTTCCGTTCAGATTCGCCAAAGGTAGATTAAGGTAACACAGTAATCGTTAGGTGGTTGTGCGGGACTTTGGACTGACCTAGGAGACAAATTTTCGAGATTAGTTCTTTTGCTTTTGCTAAAGGATGTATAAAGGATAACAGAGATCAGTGATCAGCGATCAGAGGTGCCTTTTGGCGCCATTTTTGCTTTTTGTGCCCCCAAAAGTCGTCCGATTGGGGGAGGGGGGTTTCAATTTCCTTAATTTTTTCGCTCTACTTTTTGAGTATTTACATAACAATGCAAAATGGTAATGCGTAAGAATGAGTTTAAAGCTTTTACTTGAAACTTTGAAAAAGCATGAAACCTCGTTTAAAAAATAATAAACGAGAAAAGCGACGATTCAATAAGAGTGAGAGATCGAGTGATATCGTTGCTTAATTTTAATTAACAAACTTTTTACATGGATTGACACGGATGTGGCAAGATTGCTTAAAAGAGGATTATATCAGCATAATATAACAATAATAAGCAACATTTGAAATTAAAAAATTCAGGATAATTGATTGATTTAGTTATTGATTGATTGATTGATTGATTGATTGAGGCGTTTGCTTGAAAAAAAAAATTAATTCCATTATAAAAAAACATACTTGAAGAATTCATGCGGCTTGATAACTTAATAAATTTAAGGAATAGCGGAAAAGCCTCTCAAAAATATATTTAAAAGTTATGCTATCATTATCTTACTGATTTTTCATCTCCTGTTTTGTTTTTTTTTCTCTAGTTTCTTTTTATAACGATATATGTCATGATTATTATTCACATAGACCTTTTCTAATAATGTCGCAGACATTAGATTGTAGGCAAAATATATGGACAAGCAGTGAATAAATCCCAAGGTAACCAATCAGAAATAGCTTGTTTTTTTTCATTAGCTGATATTCAACATATCTCTATGTACTTTGCCTAATAAACAATATCAAAAGATCGGCGTATGAAATTTATCAAAAGTTCTGGCCATCTTAAGTTGAGAAATAGAAACTCAATTATCCTAGTTAAGGCCTGGGCTCCACTAGCGACGCTGATTGCACTTCTCAAGCAAAATCTTCTATTTGGGGGCAAAGAAATAAAGGAATGCCATTGTGGTTCATTCAGACGTACAGTCGAGAAAGTTAAATGCGCCTAAATTTTTTTCAAGTGCATAGTCCTTTTTCATGATGCAACTTTTTCTCCAAGCTGATCGCAGCGCAGACAATGAAGAGACGTGCCTTCAGGAAGCTAGACTTTTTGAGTTTATAGCTAGCGATATACTTTCCCTTTATGGTGTTTTCGGTATGACTGTCTGTGTACCTAGTCTAACCACCGTTAAATGCCTTCGGGGAGGTCTCTCCTAACTTAGAAAGCCAGAATTTGGAGCTATTTCACCAAACCACTGGAGCGTAAGTTATTTAGGCTATCACAACTGCATGAAAAAGTTTAACGTGCGCATGTAAAGTTTAACGAGTAACGAAACTTTGTTCAGGTTTTTGAAAAAGATTTACCACACTGAAAAGACGTAAAAACACTCTAAGTGAGGTAAATTATTTTGAAGACCAAAAGAAAAAGTCAACCACGTTTGGATTCAACTTTACACATGCGTACATTCATCTTTTTTGTACTTTGCCGGTTGTTTTACTAAGTTAAGAAGGACTTTCTCGAGTTAATACCATATGATGGTATTTAAATTCGAGTTTGAACAAAAATATCAAATGTACATTTGAAAACTTAAGCAAATTTCTTTAAAGATTCTGGAAAAAGAATTGAAATCATTCCTGAAGTGAACTTCTGACTAAATTACAGTAGTTAGTATTCAGTTTCAAAGACAAGAAACAAAGTTTGACATACAAAACACTTTTTCTAGTCAATGAATCAGCTCATCATCATCATAACCAGTCTGCCATTTTGTTTGTTTTGATTTGCACAAGTAATATTGTAATTCGTGCTATATCATACACCGTTTTGATTTGCATTTATAAAACTCGCTTCAGCTTTTCAAAGCTAAATGTGTATGGAAAGTGAGAGGTAGCCCTCGGGCTAAGCTCTACTTTAAGAAAATATGTAAAAAGACCGTTATTGATGAACTGTAAATTTGAATTAGATTATTTCATAGAGGTCAATAGACCTGCGAAATATACTCCTATAACAAAAAAAATAAAAAAAATAAATCAAAACTAAAATTGTAATATGTAATAATGATAATACCATATAACGTAATATGAAAATATGTATACTACCGTCCCGGAAAAAACCCGAACATTTACGGAAGAGACTAACTACGGATATGCTTACACAAAACAATTCGCAAAATTTTGAGATTCCAGTCCAATATCTATGCGTGAAACTATGAGTGCCTCCTCGTCGCTACGCTCCTGCGGGGGCAATAAAAAATAAAATATAACAATATTTTAGAGAATAAATGACAAAAGGAATGCACAAAACACAAAAAGGAGCGATAATCTGAAGACAGAAGTCTGAGATCAATGGTAGATCTTATCGCTTTAAGAAATATGGCCAAAATTCTAAAAAAATCGGTTTTGCTTGCTTTGGAAGGTCGAAGTTTCATTTCTAGCATTTTTTGCCCCGCAGGGGCTTTTGTTGCTTCACGCAGCGGACTTGCTCGCCAGAAAAATATTCATGTTCAGATTCATGTTGTTTCTTCCGATTCTGAGCGGGCCGCCAGGGTTTAAAAATGTTTGCGCGCGATATCTCTTTTGTTGCTACTTGGTACTTATAAGAATCAAATCAATAACTCTTGATTGAAGGCCATATACCTTTCGGTAATTAGTTCTTAGAAAGAAAACAAAGGATGGCGAAAAAATTGAGCATATTTATTTTTATTATAAGCATCTACTTTATAAGAATCAAATCAATAACTCTTGATTGAAGGCAATATGCCTTTGGGTAATTAGTTCTTACAAAGTAATAAAAAAGATGGCGAAAAAGATGAGCATATTTATTTTTGTTATAAGCACCTACTTTATAAGAATCAAATCAATGACTCTTGATTGAAGGCCATATACCTTTCGGTAATAAGTTTTTACAAAGTAAACAAGGGATGGCGAAAAAGATGAGCATATTTATTTTTATTATAAGCATTTTCTTTATAAGAATCAAATCAATAACTCTGATTGAAGGCAACATATCTTTTGGTAATTAGTTATTAGAAAGTAAACAGAGGATGGCGAAAAAGATGAGCATATTTATTTCTATTATAAGCATCTACATTATAAGAATCAAATCAATAACTCTAGATTGAAGGCAATATATCTTTCGGTAATTAGTTATTAGAAAGTAAACAAAGAGAGAGAGAGAGAGTGATCCGTCCTAAAGCAAAAGGAATCGGCCTAGATCTAAGATATATTAAAAATAAAATAGTCCTAGGAAATCATAGCGCTAGCCAAAGGAAGAAAAGTACTAGTAGCATAATAAATATTAGATTACTAAAACAACCAAGATAATAATATCATATTACAACAATACCATTCACCATTCTTTTCCAGCCAATTCTATCTTGCGCCAAATCAAACCAATTAATTACAGGCACATTAGCCTTATTCATACACTTTTTCAAACCACGGCCATAAGTAAATTCAGGTGAACCACTTGGGCGGTTACACCTTACCCATGACGATAACATTTTCCGTGGAAGACGATCAAAATTCATTCTAGCAACATGCCCTGCCCATGAGAGCTGCCTTTTCGTGATGTAACTATCAATAGACAACAAGCCAATACGATTCAACAACTCCTCATTTGAGATTCTATATCGCCTGACCTGTAACATATTAACTCTACACATTGCTCTTACCAAACACGATGGAACATACGTAAAAGATTGAATAACTTCTCTGTAAGACTCCATGATTCTGATCCGTAAAGAGCAATCGGAAGTACTAAGCTTTCATAAACAGATGCCTTGACTTTATTGGAGACATTTGCATTGGAGAAAATCGATTTTCTTAGAGCGCCAAAAGCATTGCTAGCTCTTTTGATACGGTTAGTAATATCAAGATTGTCTGTACAATCGCGTGACATGATTCTACCAAGATAGCAAAAACGGTCGGTTACGGGTATAAATTTCCCATCTCCCAAGTCGATTGATGTTAGATTCGTATTGTCAAACGTATAGAATCGTGATACGATTTGACTGGAGCAGAAACAAACAAATATTTCAGTTTTTGATGGTTTATGGGTAAAGATATATCACCAACATGACCTTCCATTCCGAAGCGATTGAAATGTGTCAAGCAGTAGAGGAATGAAATGACGAGATCGATGCGGATTCGAACAACACGGCTGTATATCCTGCGTACTCTGAGTCAGGGAAGTCGAAATCGATTCCGGAGGCAGTAACTCGTCTCCCTGTCATACAGAAATCCTTCTTGGTTCTGAACATACAAAGAGTCGATCGTGTAGTTACGCCAAGTGATCATTAGAGCGGCTATGTAAACAACGAAGAGTACAGGCCCAAGAATGTCCCCTTGTTTAACTCCGAGGTTGCAGTTGATTGAATGCTTGCAATTTTCTATTCAAATCTAATTTGAAATTTCATGAAGTGATTTTATCAGTCGAATTAACTTGATGGGTGCGCCAAACTTTTCTAAACTTCCCACAACATATCTCTCGGGACTCGGTCAAAGGCCTTGACTAAGTCAAGGAACAAAATCCATGTTCTTTACTATGTTCTCTACGCTTTTTCATAGCCATATTCACGGCAAAAAAGCGTCTAAACAACCCCTTCCTGAGCGGAAGCCACATTGTGCTTCATGGTCTAGAGATTCGACAAGTGGCTGTAAACGATCATGGATAAGTATGGCAAGGATTTTGTAAGCAACTTCCAAAAGCATGATGCCACGATAGTTGCCGGGTAGACTAAGGTCTCCTTTTTTGGCAAAACTTTCAGCAGACCGGTATCCCAGGATTCGGGTGGAGATTCATTGTCCCAAACCTCGAGAATGATGTCGCGAAGTAAAACGAAACATGCTGGTTGTGGATACAAGATTTCAGCATGAGTGGTGTGATTCCAGAGTCACCAGGGGCTTTGTTTTTGAGAGATGTAAAGCTTTTTTGATATCGATATCTGTTGGACGTTGCTCGCATTGCGTCAATATAGGGCATTGGTCGAGAAACGTTAATACTTCAGGATCGAAGGTAGCTTGATTGTTGTACAAATTTTCGAAGTGATTTTTAAATACTTGGCATTTTCTTCAGATGAGTGTACATTTTGTTCCGTTCGGTTTTAGTCATCATTTTCTCTTGGACTGGGGCGGGTTTCTTCAAACCGTTCTTAAGTGATTTTATTGAATCCCAACATAGTTTAGTTCCTTTAACAGACGCAGCTGTCGAATTCAAAGAGTTAAGTTTCAGTAAGATCCAGTTCTCCTTTGCTCGTGAGATCGCTTTAGTCAACTCTTTTCTAGCAGTACGGAGTTTTTGTGTTGACGATCGGGTTGAACGATTGATGTGTGCTTTCAAGAGTCGGTTACGCTTGTCAATCAAACTGAAAAGGTTCTCCTCATCAGCTTCAAACCAGTCTGGTTGTGGACGAGATGATTTGGGAAGATTCTCAAAAGCAGTTTTTTTTTTCAATAGCTGAGGCAAATTTAGAGTAGGTGGGACCATCAGCTGTATTGTCGTAATTCTGTACTACAGTCTGAGCAAAGTGTTTAGCAATCTGTTGATCGAGAAGCGAGTTGTTATTAAGTCGGATCATATTTTGCCGGATGGATGACTGGATTTTAAAACGTGTAATCAATCTTATTTTGCAAATGACCGCTTTGTGATCACTATCGACAAGAGGTGTAAAAACTCCACAGTCTGTAAAACGTTTTGAACTGTCTTTTTGAATTAACACATGGTCTATTTGATGAGGAAGCTTCGAACGCGGGTTGGTCCATGTTGTATATGATTTCTTACGATAGTAGGTAGATAACGCAAGAAGGTTACGAGATTCTAAGAAGGTCATGAAACGTATTCCCGAGAGATTTCTGTGTGTTAAACCGAACTTCCCAATTGAGTTTTTATACATAGATTCACTGTCTCGATAAGAAGTTCCCAAACTTGAGTTGCAATCGCATCCGATTATAAGAACGTCCGAGTTACGCTTTCTACTCATAATAATATCGAGTTTATTCAAATATTCACTCCAAACATCTTCTTTTGCCACTCCAATAGGTGAATAGGCTGATACGAGAAATATACCGATATCCTTTCCTCTGGCATCTTTCAATAACAATCGTTATAGCAATGATTCGTGAACGAGATCAACATGGGTTTCTGAACCTGCTGCTTTCCCAAGCTAACACGGCGTCTCGACTGAGAACGATTCCAACTCCCTCTTGTCCTCGTTTACTGGTGACTTCCGATACGGGTCGTCCATTGGTCAATAGCATACATTGGTTGTATTCCAAGTTCTTGAAATCACTAGTCCATGTCTCTTGTAGACACATTGCGAATAAATTTCGAGCGATGAATTGACTGAACAATATATGTTTCTTTGTCGTTGATTTAAGTCCTCTAACATTTTGTGTGACGATGTTAAGGTCTTTAAATTTGTACTTTTTCGCTGGCATTATAGCCCGAGGCTCGCGACACCACTAGGCTGGAAGTTTTAATGATCAACTCCTGCAGTGCGAGGCAGGCAAGTGACTGGCAAACACACCACAGTACAGCAAGTTGATGTACAGTACAGCAACTTCACAGATTGATCTTCATGTTGCTCTTTTGGGTGTAGCGGCTTAACCTGCTTTTTATTGGATGGTCGGTTACAGGATTACTAACCACCACACCCTTATTTTTAGTTCATTTTTTCTGAAAGAACAACTTATTCACTAATTCTTAATGGAGTGAATTTTTTTATCTGTAATTAGTAATTAGTAATTAGTTATTAGAAAGTAAACAAAGGATGGCGAAAAATATGAGCATATTTATTTTAATTATAAGCATCTACTTTATAAGAATCAAATCAATAACTCTTGATTGAAGGTAATATGCCTTTCTGTAATTAGTTCTTACAGAGTAAACAAAGTATGGCGAAAAAGATGAGCATATTTAATTTTATTATAAGTGTCTACTTTATAAGAATCAAATCAATTTCAGAATTTTTGGCGTTTGCACTGTGATAACATGTGAGCGATAACTTCTCTTTTTGAGATGTGAGCGAACGTCTACCGCATGTCATCTCAAAAGTAAAGTTGAAACCAAGCTTTCTTCCTCCAACTATAATTTTATCGATATTAAACGAATTTAAAATCTTCACATGCGTTATTTTGCTTACTTAGGGATATTTCGAAAAGAAGCTCTGCGGGGCATTTTTAGCGACAGCTACTTGCAGTTTTATAAATTATTTGTCTACCTATTTCGATAAATTAGTCGTGAAGAAGGATATGATGAAAATTGATTGATCACGTCTTTTAGACTTGAAAATTTTAATTTTAAACTTTTCTCAATTAATCGACATTTTTTATTCAAATATTGAAAATTATTTTTTGATGAGTCGGCAGTTTTACCGACTTTAAAATTGAATGATCTCCTGATTTAGACACCAAAATTTAACGAACCATATTATTCTTGGATACTTCTAAGTCAGGGCTATCAAGCTGTGAGGTTGATTTTTTCTGGAAATGTTCTCAGAAAAATCGTGGCGCCATCGAAAAACGTCAAAAACGTCAATTTTTCACCTTAATAAGGTAATGTTTTTTGGCACGAGATGTTGGAAACTTAACAAATAGACCTTATCTACTACTTAAATGAACTCTATCGATTAACTTAAAATCGATTCGTATGAAAACTGCAGGAAATTCGAGAGACATTCTTTTAAATTTTGCACCCTATTTTTAGGAGCAAGATATTAAAAATATGCCCAGATCTGAGTGGTGACCTACGAAAACTTGTTTTAAGGTCTTTTCTGAATCTTGGACGTTGGTCCGTGGTCTTTTTCGAACGACGTTTTTCGTTTTCTTTACAGGCAGGTCGATTCAGTATCCACTTATAATAGTTTATTTTCAGAAAATATTAAATTGCCAAGGAATCAAGACACAATTTCAGACTCTTACACAATGTATTGAGCTTTTTATGCTTTACAAAAAGTGGTCGCGCAAAAAACTGCTGACAAAGCATTAAATAATATTCCAAATGTTGTTGAAAGATGCTCTGGGAATAAATGATGTGTTGAATTATATCCTTCAACTATTTCTTTAAAGGTTTGGGATTCGAATGTGGATAAAGATTCTTCGGATGGCGCCAAACAATCTGTTTCTGTCAAGACAACTGCTATTGCTCCAATCAAATACCTTGTCAATTTCTATGACAACCAAACGGAGAACTTCTTCCCGCCTGATGAACTTCGTATCATTGGTAAACCCATCAAGGGGGTTGTCCCTGGACTAGGGGCGTGTGTTTACGCCCGCTTTAATGATGGTTTTTACTATCGGGGCAAAGTTGATGACATCGAGGATTATCGAATCCGAGTGCAATTGGATGAGATCAGTGGAGAAATCGAACACGACATCGATGATCCGTCAGCCGTTATTTTGAACCTGACGCCTCAATACCGTCAAGTCAAAAAGCATTTCAAAGTCATTGCATCCAAAGGAAGCACAACTAAAGGATATCATCCGGGGAAAGTGACCGCCATCCAAGGTGAAGGAAATAACCGATTGTATTCGATACGCTTCGAAGACGGTACAATTAACCAAGTACCCATCACGAAATTGATCTTGATGCCAAAAGCACCTTTTGATGGTAAGATAAATATTCTCTTCTCTAAAATGCTTGTCAATCTTTTTCATAAGGTTAGAAGTGAGTTTGCAAACAGGGAGGAAGTTTTGAATTTGGAGTAGTTACTTTAATAATTTTCATATTTTTCATTCGCTTATAAATAGCTTTACCTGAAGTTGGCACATACGTTTATTCCCGAGTGTCACGCGACGCTCCTTTATACGAGAAGGGTATCGTAGCAGAGAAGAACACAATGATCTGCGTTAAACATTTAAATGGACGGAAATTGGCTCACGAAATACAAAACATTCATTTTGTTGTCCGAAATATCGTTCCTCTCATGTCATCGTTGAAGGTTTGTTTTTATTAACACACAAAAAGTTAGGGGTCGAAGTTGTTTTATTCTTTAAAGTAGCAACTGAATATATCTGCTATTTTGTCCTTATTATTCTCCACTGTTTTTCCGGGTGCAATATAATTTTCATTTTAACGGTACAGATTTCGAAATGAATAAAAAATACATCTGACAAACCATTTATTAGAACTTTATTAGCTTTTAAGGATACTGGAATGGAGTTGATAGATGTATAAAAATATTCTCATTTTGTTATGGAAGGTTGGTTTGGACGTCATAGTGCAACCTGACAATGACGATCAAAAAATGTATTTGGCTGTCATTAGGGAAGTCACCAAAAAAGAAGGTCAAAAAGTCGCTCCTAATATTTTATATTCCGAATTTAACACAGCCCACCTTACTTCATTTTATTTTGTCAAAAGAAAATCATTTTATCACGTTTGTTTATATGTAGCCTTCTCAGCTTGGGTGCCTTTCCGAAATTTAAATGCAATGGGTGTTCTCAGGGAGTGACCAATCTTTTCACGCCCACTCTTTTTCTGAATACGATAAAGGTATTGAAACTCTTCAAAAAGAAATTTATATGTTTTTCTCTTACAGGTGACAAAACAAACCGTTATCTAGTGGAGTTTACGGATGGATCCAAGAAGAGAGTGACACCCAGCCGGATCCGTATCCTTTCTCAATACGGAAGTGCAGAAACGAGTGAAGAAAATGCTGACATCATCACAACAAGACAGGAGGAACTAGTTCTCGATGTGCAAGGTCTGTTCTTTGTTCATAACTTATTTTCTCTTTCAAAAATGCCTTTTAAACTATCGCACCTCTATCACAGTGTTCAAAAGAATAAAAAAGTTTTCATATATATCGCCTATCACCAATTGGTTTTGCAATGGCGGAACATTCCATCGCATAGTGTGTTCGAGGCCCCTTTGTGGAAAACACGCTTTACAGACAAGTTTTAAGCGATCGGGTAGTTTTAGGCTTTGCCATCCAAGAATTTATCGTTTGTTATTCTACTGATAGAAAGATTGGGAAGACTTTAAAATAGTTTTTAGTACAAGGATAACACCTGTAATCACGGAGGGGTCGAACAACGTCTTACATTTGTATTTACGGGTATTTTCCATACATCAAAATTTTCCAAAGATACTCTCAGTTTAGCTGGATTCAAAAATAGTAATTCCCAAAATGTGACGCAGCCCAATTTACGAAGAAAAAATTTTTTGGCTGCTGGATCCGGAATTGTCCCGGAAAAAGTGTTGTTTTCCGGGGATTTTCCCATTAGTTGTCGCCAGGTAGGTCCATAAAAGTATCATTTGTTTATTAAGAACTTATGTTTAGCCAATTAGGTCCATAAAAGTATCATTTGTTACTTTAGGTATCTCATTACGTGTGGAAGGTTACTTGGGAGGCGTGTTGACACCCATGCTCAAAATGGATTCCAAAATCACAGCTAACTTGAAGGATTGGTCAAGCCAAATGAATGCACACGCTACTGTATCATTAGAAGCCAGTTATTATAACGAAAACGTTGCCGAATGGGAGCCAGTTATTGAACCTTTGATGGAGAAAAGGAGGGAAAGACCGTGGCAACTCTCTGTCAATGTAAGCTATCCATATAGGTCTTGCAGTTTTTGAGTATGCTCTCCCTTACACATGAAACTTGTGAAGCGAATTTTTGGTTTCAACTTTGAAGCTAATAATTATAAGAAGAATGCGAGTGTTATTTTTTCATGAACTTTCTACTTTGAAATGAAGCGTTTAACAACACTTAAGCTCTTAATCTTTGTTTGAAATTCTAAAGATAATATTCGGTTTATCAGGTATCAAATTGAACTGACAATACCTTATCGGGGAAAAAATTAAGATCTAAATTTTTTACACCTTTATTAACCAAAATTAGTGCTTTAAACGTCGAATTACAAGATCTTTTTTCGAGCTAGTGAAGGAAACCATTTCATTTGTACAATTTAGTTGGTGAAAGTGATTAAATTGTAAATTTCGTCGGGGAAAAGTGACGAATTTGAAATTTTGATCGGGGGAAAGTGACGAAAATGCCTCTAGGTGACGAAATTTTTCCCCGTCGAAAAAAAACCCCGACTAAATAAAACTCCGACATTTTTTTCCCCAATAAGGTATCACATTTTAATAGATTGTCTGCCACTGAGAATTCTCATATGAAAATTTGTCAATCAATTTTGTAAATGAAGATTCTCGAAGAGTGATCTATGTCTCACCGATGACTGTAGAGTTACATACATTGAACTCTCTCAATAGTATTGAACTTACAAGATCTTTTTTCGAGCTAGTGAAGGAAACCATTTCATTTGTACAATTTAGTTGGTGAAAGTGACTAAATTGTAAATTTCGTCGGGGAAAAGTGACGAATTTGAAATTTTGATCGGGGGAAAGTGACGAAAATGCCTCTAGGTGACGAAATTTTTCCCCGTCGAAAAAAAACCCCGACTAAATAAAACTCCGACATTTTTTTCCCCAATAAGGTATCACATTTTAATAGATTGTCTGCCACTGAGAATTCTCATATGAAAATTTGTCAATCAATTTTGTAAATGAAGATTCTCGAAGAGTGATCTATGTCTCACCGATGACTGTAGAGTTACATACATTGAACTCTCTCTAATTGAACTTCTATAATTCGAATCTTCCTACAATTCGAACCTTATTTTCAGTCCCTGTTAAAAAAGAACATTCCTAAAATGCCTTCTATAATTCGAATCTCTCTGTAATGGATTTCCCGTTCGAGTTCGATTTAGCGAGGGTTCAACTCATCAAAATTTACTTTCTTCAAAAATTAAATTATAGTGCAGCCTGTTTTACCATTTTCTGTAATAAGTACAATATTTGTATGATTTTCTATGTCATAATAAGAAATAGATCTTCATTAAAGATAGGCTGCGTGCATCCCCGAAATTGACCCCGTCCGGTAACCTGCTTCAATTTTCTTTAAAAGTTTCAGAAATCCATTTCTCATAAAAACTTACTAATCAATTTTGTACACAAATACGGGGGTAACTCACGGACGGGGATGTTATGCACGATATGCTTCCATTTTACCAAAACAGGGGATGCGCGCAGCCTTCATTAGCTACAAAGGGTGTCGTATGTTTATATATCAAATGAATCAAAGAAGTTGAAAATGATTGTCAACAACAACAAAGTGCTCTACCAGAAGGAGCTTTATAACAAAACAAAAATTCAAAACTTCATTTTTGTGTAGTACTTTAAGTTTCATGCGTACAATCATCAGCTACATACAAAATTATTTCAATCTCTATATCAAATGCGGAAATCTTCTCACTCTTTTTCCGCGTAGTACACGATGGAAGGTGACGACAATTCTGCTTCATCCACTTCCAACGAAATCGTTTTACAAAAACCGGAATCAAACCTGAAAATCAAATCTCAAGATAATCTTGAATTGACAATTTCCAAATCATGTCTTGCTTTACTCGGTGAATTGGGACAGGTACAGTATACTTTTCTTTGTCGTTTCATTAGATTTTGATGCGTTGTCTGTTTTGATAAAGACTCTACTGTATATGGATGCCTTCTTGAACACGCATTTTTATAAAAATACACTCTAAAAAAATATTCATGATAAAATTGAACTGTCAACATCATAAAATTTGCAACTGAACCTAAAAATGCCTTTTTAAGAGCCTTTTTGCCTGTAAATGGCCTGTAAATCCCCCAATCAATGCTCAAGACAAAAAAAATATATTGTTGATTGATTAATGGCTGTGTTACATGTTAAATTGAGGTTAATTTTAAATCCTAACCTAACAATACTACCTAGTGTGAATATTTGAAGGTTGATTTTTATCAAGCAGCTAAATATTATCCATTAGTCAATGAAAAACAACATTCTTATTTTAAAAAGCGTGTATTTGAGTCTTCAACAACTATTTTAGACATACACCTTTTCGACCGTAGCCGCCGCCTATTGCCGTACGGGTATTTTTTTGTCCGCTTTACCACCCTAAAAGCGTCCCAGTCTTTTTTTCGCCCCTAAAGACAATATAAAAAAGTGTAAAAAAAGGATTGGAAATGATTTCGTTTCCTTAAGTATTTAAAGATCTTAAAATCTTTAAAAGCTTTCCTTTCGAATTATGTATGGATTATAAGCCTTACTGTGCAATTTCCGATATACAGTGTCCAAAAAAGGCTCACGGAAAAGTTTGCAACAGATTGGTACGGATTGGAAAGCAGTCTTTCCAACTTTCCATCTTTCGGAATTTTCAGTTTTTTTTTTATTTCAAAACAAAAGAACCGTTTCCATCCGGCCCGGATCGCAAAAAAAATTAAAAAAATCTTTTATCGATCCGTCTTGATCTTAACACGTGAACAATTGAGCTGTCCACGTGAAAAAAAATATGTGGGTCGAAGATAATCCTTAGAACGATAGAAAACGTTCCAATCCGTACCGATCTGTTGCAAACTTTCCGGAGTGGACACATGGCTTAAAGTAAAAACCTTTTGATTTATGCGAAATTTTATGACTTTATACTTAATATTTCAATCTCCAAAACTTATTCAATCATCTTGGGAATTGAATATCTATTGATTGAACAGAGAATTTTAATGTTACTTAATTATTGTAAACCAGCTTTTTTATAAAATTCGTTTTTTGGGACACGCTGTATTTCGCTAAAGAACAGAAATGAGCGATTCGACATGCGCATATATTCATTCGTTTTTCATTTGCAGGTGTTTGGTGATGCAGTAGAGTCAGTGGACGTTTTACCACAAGTCCTGGTCGAAAAAGAACCTTTCATGATCGAAAACTTGGTATGTATATAATATTACTCCGGGGGAAATTAGCCACTTTTCAGGGTTAAAATGGGAAAATTCTTCGATTTTTCGTTCTGAAAGGGTCCCAAATTTACCAAACATTCAAACTTTTCAAATCCACCGGCACGTCCCCGTCGGTCGTCAAGGTCAGTGCCACCCCCCGGGTATTACTCTTTTCAACGGGAAAGAAAATAATCAGATATGAAACTATACAGCTGACACTCTCTGAAGGAGTAGTATACTGTTCAAATTACAGAACATGTTTTATATAAGAGCTTATCCTTCAATTAGTTTGAAGTTTGGAAAGGTTTGAATGGTAAAAGTTCCCATTGTTTTACCTCTTGGTAAAATTGAAGATAATATCAATTTTTGACTGTGTTTAGATATTTGTTATTTGTTTAGTTTAGCATTGAATTTTGACTATTCCATAAATATAATATGTTACGTTCGCTTCAAGAATGGCTAAAGCTTGAAACTTTGAAATATTTTGTAATATTTGACGTCGAGTTTTTGACGTATGACCCCTGGATATCCAAAAATATGACGTCCAAAACACTCTCTATACAATCTTTTTCTTGGAAAACCTTTATAATATACCTCGTTGCGTTCCTCTTCTTCTTTTCAGCTCTCCAAGAAGGTGACAGTAACATTGAATGAACTTCTGCAGGTATGACACTTTCACTTTCACTTTCACTTTTCTCTGTCTTCTTGAAAGCCAATACAAAAATGTTTTCAATGCAATGGCTTCTTTCAATCTTTTTCAAGCAAAGATTTTAACTACCAACTTTGTGCCCACTTTTTGCCTACTCTAACAATTAGAATAGGCAGAGCAGAAAGTTGGCCGTCTAAACTAGAGCTTAATCGCGCAATTAAACTTTATACGGCACATAATATAAAGCAGCGATGGCCATGTGGTCTAAGACGTCAGCGTTAAGAGGTTCATGGCTGGAATGTTTTATTCAGCTCTTAGATAACCAACCTTGGACCCTGTGAAAAAAATTTAAAACCTGTCTGAAACGTCCTAGACTTTACTGGGCCATCCACGTAAAAATTCGATTCTTTTTATACCATCCACATCATCTGAATTTTGACATAACTTTTTTTTATCTAAAGTTTCCAATTTTCCATTTTAAGTTTTATATTGGATTAAATACTTTTATTTTATTCTTCTCTTTAAGGGACCAAATGGAGATTCGACAATCGAGCTAGCATCTTCTTCGAATCCTGTTGGCATTACTTTTGCTCCCAAGAAATTTGAGAAACGAAAGACCAACGATCTATACACAATCAATTTATCGGTATTATAAAAAAATCGAGAAATTTCAAATTAACTTTATGATTTATTGCATGCTCAGGTTTCTTTGACAGTTGTATTATTACGCATGTCGAGAACTAATAGGTATGAATAACTTTTGATATAAATATCCCGTAATAATGAAACTTTTGGAGTTGATGACGTCATCATACAGATTCGTCTAATACGATATTAAAGGGGTGCAGATCTTTAGCGTTCTTATCGTCATTAGCGAGTTGATATATTCGAGATAAATCGAAGGAGACGGTATAAAGCAAAGTTGACATGTCGCCGAAATCGCCGTCCACTTTGCTCAGAGACGGTAAAAAAAATGCCGTCGTCTGTTTAGGTCAGTAAAGGCGATATAGAGCCGTACATCAATTATCGACTTTGTTTTGCGTCGACTTCATTTACCGTCGCGCTCGATATCCTCCGATACAACAACTTGATATTTCTTTTAGGTGGACGGTTTTCATGACATTAAAGATATTGTGGTTCAAAGAAAGCGAAGCGTTATCTATGATCTTGTACCAATAAAAGTACGTAGAAAACATATTCAAACAGGGGGTCAGTACTAAAATCTTGAACGCCATGGTGTTTAGTGACGTGCGTGGTGGTATACCCAAATATCTTTAAAATCCTTTTAGTACGACGGGGTACTAAATACCAATCGAGACTAACATTTGAGAAATGTTTTAGTACTTTGGTATTATTTTTGATTTTTTTTTCAGAATTTTTCGTGATTTTCCAGAATTCTTTTGAATTTTTTAAACAGACGTTTGAATTTTTCTCATTTTAATTTCCTAAGTTTACTCATTTTTGCATTCAGTCAAATGTTTTTAATATTTGCTCGATTCAAAAAGCAGCATTATTTAAAAGTATCACTTTTTGCAAAAATGAATATATGCAAAAAAAATTGAGAAAAATGGTCCCGAAAAGACAAAATTTGTCCTGAGAATACCGAAATTGGGTGGTCCCTTTACCAAAATATCCCCAAAATTTTTAGTACATGGGTACTAAAATACCACTTTCTCTAAAGTGGGGTGGTGGTATGTAAAAAATTCTTGAAAACCCTTTTAGTACTCATATATGACTGAGATTTTACTACTGACCTCAAAAAATTGGGATATTTCATTATTTGAGTTTTACCTTATCGGCCAAATTATAGTCGGCCCAAATTTTTATTCGGCCCTAATTCTAGTCACCAAGCCAAAATTTAGTCACTTAGGGCCGACTAAGTTTTGGCCGATAAGGCATTTCTATATTTTCTAATTATGAAATCTTAAAAGTAGCGATTATCGTCAAACCGTGTTGTTAAAAAGTAACCGTATCATCAAATCTTCTGTCGCCAACACTCGAAACCGCGAAAGTTAGTTTCCGTGAAAATTAGTGAATTTTTGATTACTCTATTCTTGTTCTCGTGTTCAGCTATTATCAGCACAGTCTTCATATTCGATAGTGGTCCAAGTGAAGACAACAGACGGACAACGTATCATCGTGCTTCGATCACCATTGCAGGTTTGTTTTTCTCAAAAAGTCAACTTTTGCTTCCTCTAATCTGAGATCCTTCATCCATACTTTGTTTCCCGATTTGTAGTGAATATTTTTCGACAATAGTGAGTTTATGTATCTTAATTTCAACGATGGGGTCAGTTGAAACACCCCACAGATTGATAATTTCTTCTAGATCTTAGATGCCTGAGGTTCGAATCACGCTCCATTCCAGTTGTCACGGTTGGCTGTCCGTGATCCTCACGAGTATCATCGAAAGACTGTTGTGAAATAAAAACTCTATCTAATATTATGTGCACTAAAAACTTGTTACGGTTGAACTCTTGGGTGGTACAATATCATGTTTCCAGTATAACCTTTGTAAATTTAATTCTCAATACTTTTTCGCACTTTCAGTTGAAAAATCACTTTCCAATGCCGTTGGATGTCAGCTACATTTCCAAAGAAAACCAACCAGTTAAACTGACAACAGTGGGATCGGGAGATATCTATTCCTTCCCTCTGTTGTTAACCTACCACAGTGTTTTTCATCTCAAACCTGCTGGTTTCGAGTAAGTCTTCATCGAGTTTAACGCCGAAAGTTAGAGAGAAGTCTTCAACCTTTCTTAAGCAAGAAAAAGTGAAGCCTTTTTAAGAATTGTGCCTTCTGGTATGACGGATTGAACCTAGCCTTTGTTTGTTTTCACCGGGCACATCCCGGCGATAGAATTTATTTTCAATCCGGCATTTGTGTGAAAACCACACGGGTTGCACTTTTTGAATGGAAAATAAATGGCTTCTTTTCCCATCCAAGAGTTTCCTTTCTAGCCCCTTCGGGGCTTTAGACTCGATGCTTTAAACTACTAATCTACATTCTATTTCACTCATTTGTTACACAAATGTTTTTCTTTCTCATGGACCCCCTAAAATTGACACCAAAAATGCGAAATTTACATTTTTAAAGTTTTTCATACTTGTTCCGTAGCTACGGTGATTGCACAGAAGCTCTCAATTGGAGTGATTTGAAGACGAGCAACGAAAAACAGTTCTCCTGCCCTTCACCTGACAAAAGTGCTGATCCTTTCTACATGCAGGTAATATTCTCCCGCCATCAAATATATTTGATAATTTTTCTTTTACTACTGTAGATCCCTGTAATTCTAAACATTCATTCATTCATTCTTTCATTCATTCATTCGTCCGTGTATTTCTTATATTTGTGCAGGTGGTGATGAAAGAAGAGACGTACTCTTCCGTACACGGCATGTTGGACTGTGTACCACGTTACACGTTGGAGTGCTTTCCCGTCATCACGCTGCATAATTACCTACCGTGCACTATTAATTATAAGATCAAGGTGATTCTAATATCATTTCAGAAAGTATTTTTTTGAATACACTTTTCTCATACAATGTTTAAAGTTCCTCTGTCTTAGACAGATTTTCGTCTCAATGACGTAAATAAAAAGGCTTTTCGTGTCAAAATTCTGTATAATTTACCAAAAATTCAATAATATTGTGAAGCTAGTAAACTAATCATTGATGAATAATGCAAGCAGAGACTGGGACTGAGCCAACACGATATTAATGAACTGAAAGGAATAAATAGAGTGGGGCTCAGGCCCCCGAGCCCAGACCCCTGAATAGGGCGAGCAAATATGAAAGAGAAAAGGAAAAAGATCAAGGACTTGGAAGGAAGAGCTCGAAGGTAGAGGACTTCGAAAGAAGAGCTCAAAGGAAAAGGAAATGAAAAGGAGAACTTGAAGGAAAAGGACTTGAAAAGGAGAAGTTGAAGGAGAAGGATTTGAAAGAGAACTATCGTAAATCACATGCTAGAGTTATTAATTTATTTGATGTCATTATATCTTACATTTCTTGATAATAATTGGAAAAAGACATAAACTCCCTTCGTCACAATATGCTAATTTACTGTGGAAAATCCATTTTCCGGCTCAGAAAAGATTTTGCTTTGATCATATTGGTATCACCCGAAAAGCTGGTAGTTGTCTCTATTACTTAAAAAAAAAACTGGAAAAATCTTTCGCTTAGCCAGTAAAGCCCTGTATTTAAGTTGTACTCGTCTACTCCCTATCTCACAGCCGTTGTGGAGTTTTAGGTGGGAATTCAAATCTCGGCATATTTCTTTTACAGCTTTTTCTTCTTTAGTCTTTCTTCATATTGCGCTAATATAATAAAATGTCTATTTATTTCCTAAGGGTATGGCGAAATCGGAAAGTCTACCAGGCGGACACAATTGGCCTTTGTTTACCGTCAACTTCAGTGATAAACCTTCCATCTATATCGAGGTAAAAGAGCTTCATTAGTTTACACTATAGCTGATTGATAAAAAACATCTTTAATCTTTAATCAATTTAAAGGACACTTTACAGACCTCAAATGACAAGCTACACTCAAGAAAACATTGATTGAAAAACTTCTTTCCTTTATTTTTCCCGATCTTTGAAACAAAAGTTAAAGCTGAGATATTCATAAGCTAAGTTTAGAGAGGTATCGAACCCCTTTGTTGGGTTGTAAATTATCGCAACTACGACATGGATCGAGCGGGGGTACTAGGGCTCCAAACTGACAGGTATTTGCCACCCGACTTTCGACCCTCAGACTTTCAGTGGGACTAAAAAGGAGGAAAAAATAGGAAAATTTTGTGAATTTAGCGACTCTTAGTGGGACCAAATTGCTGAAATTATCCTATTTCAGACCCTTAGTGTGACTGAGATTTAAATTTCTGATTTTCCCAAACTTTACGTTCCAAGAAGAGCCTGTACCACTTACTTAGGTACCCCCAGGGATCTCTTCAACGTTAGGGAACATAAGTTTTTTTCTAGAAAGACAATTCTCTTTTGATATTTGGCTCCAATTTGATTTACGAAGAACTTTCCAATCACGCGTACAGTATTCAGATTATTGATGTTTCATTTTCATTGTGTACAGATTGAGTCTTATAACAACCAAAGATGGGAAGGAGGTTTGACATTACCAACAAAACCGGCAGATTCTTTGAACAAACCATCATTATCTTTCGTCATGATGTCTGGTGAACGCAAAATGGTAGGAAAATGATTTAATCAAGGAAACAATCAACTCTGTCATTTTAATCTCTCTGTGATTTAGCTTGAACTTGAACAGCTATTTACTGATTTCAATTTCTGTTCTAATTCGAAAAAAATTACTTATATTCTAATATAGTTTGATCTCATATAAAGGTGTACTTGAAGTCTTTCGTCCTACGCCAGAGTTATAGTTATGGAGACTTTACTGTTGTTATATTTTCGCAGAGGTAAAAATGCATAGGCCTTGTTCTCTAGTGGTTCACGTCGGATTGACGTGCTTAAATCCAAAAACTGTGTGTCCACATTGGCTGTATAAATCATAACAAATCTCGAGAAAACTCTTAAAAGCACGTCATCACATTCTGGGTTTTCTCTGCAAAGGAGAAGCACGTCACCATCATCATTTACGATCTATTTTTCATTTGATACAGGAATTGGGTGTTTATTACCAGTTAGACGGTTCATTGAACATCACCTTATATTCGCCTTACTGGCTTCTCAATAAAACTGGAAAACCGCTTGTCTATCAGGTAACTTTAGTATGAAAGCTTTTTGAGAGATGAAAATTTGTTTGTAAAGAATTAACTAGTAAGGAGCAAGGGTACATCCTTTTCATATCAGTCAACTCGAACCTTTATTACTCGAATTTTTTTTTTTTTTTTTTTTTTTTTTTTTTTTTTTTTTTTTTTTTTTTTATTATTGCTCGAATATATTATCTTAACTTATACAATAATAAAAGCCGGAGGCATTCCCGGTACGCTATAAAACAATTCTAATAAACTTCTTTTAAAAATAGCTAGTTTGGGAAATTTAATAAATAAATAAAAATTTAGAAATTGATTTTGGAAATTGCTTCAGCAATTTCAATGTCATTTGATTCAGTGAGGTTTTGGTCTCTCAATGACCGTGAACCTCTAACACACATGATAACACAATTGTTCAGGGCAAATGAAATCTTTCGATTTATCCAATTTGTCACGATATTGTAGTTAATTAATTCCACGCTTTTCAGCAATCATTTGGCTGAGTCTCTGATAAAATTTTCTACATTCGCGTCCTTTACCTCCATTTGAACAGAATACAAGGGGCGTAAAGCTCCCATGCTCAATCTGAATCACACACGCTCATTGTATGCCCTCTTCTCTCTTTTTCGTTAATTTCGTGAGCTTTCTCGATATCCATATTTCCATAACGTCCGGCTAATGGGTTAAACACCCTTATATCGAAAAATGCCTTCTGATATGGAATCCAGAAATCCCTAGCACTCACATCCAATCTTGCTTCATTTGACTTTATAGAGCCTTTTGAAATCTCTTCACCAGTGATCGCCTGAAGCGGAGGTTCAATTCGTACGTCCTTACAGATCTCAGTCAGAAGATCGGCGGTGATGTTTCTTAAGATGTTATGACGCAATGTAATAAAACCCCCTTTCTTACAGGATAAGGCATGCTGAAGATCGAATCGTGCACCACATGAACATGTTTCGGGAAGTCTGCTTAGCGGTTTCCCGTAGCGTATCTTGATGAGATCCCAAAACACACCTTTGTCGAGTTGGTAACCCTCCTCTTTGAGTGGGAGAGTCGAGAGCCAGATTGATGCTCCTTTCGTCGAGTTTATTTCGTGTAAGCGTTGCTGCGTTGTTGTCATGTTCTCGAACACGTGATCTGCCTTCGTTCGATGGTTTTCTCTGCGACAAGCCTTGATGTTGTTCTTTATCTTTCGCTGTTCGTTTTGATCCAGATTATATGATCGTTCTTGGTTGGCTATGTTGTTAGCCAGACTTTGTGTCATCTCAATTGAGTTTTTGAACTCGTTCTTGGCTTCCTCAGCAAAGATAGGTATTCCCAGCCCACCCATGCTTGGTGGAAGAGAAATAGCTTTCGTTCATTGCCTGTAGCTGGATACCACCAGTGATGTTTGGTATGAACTCTGTTGTAATGATGTTATCGAGCTGGTGTAGAAAATCGTCAATGCCATCTATTGTTCGCATAAAGTACGTGATTTTATGCTTGTAGCCATTTATAAAGCATACATAAGCTTCATGTGGAGCGAACTTTGCAATGTTAGATAGCGTTGTGATTTCATTTGACCAATTAGTGATTTTCTCCATCATGAAGTCTCTGCGGAATTGAAGAGAGCCAACAACTGCGCCAAGATGTTTACGTCCATTTGTTGTGATTTTGATATCTGAACCAATGAATACAGTTTGAGCTAGGTCAACATTGTGAGGTTTAACGATCAACCATGACTTTGAAGGTTCAGGAAAGTATCCATATTTAGGACCAAGTCGGCAGACTTCATCCCATAGAATCTTAAGGCCAACCAGCTTGCCAACACCAGCAAGATCATCTGCGAATGCTGCAATCTTTGCATCGGCTGAGATTGATTGGATTCTTTCGACACTTCTCAGGATCAAGGGAATTATAGCAATAGCATATATGAACATTGCTATGGGATCTCCCTGTGTGGTTCCCTCCATTGACTTGATTTCAGCACCACCAATGATGAACAATCTTGCTTGGTATTGGTAGCAGTTGGTGACAAACGTTGAGAGGGACGGACAAATGACTTTGGCATTATGGATGAACGCCATGCGGTTCACGCTGTTAAATGCATTTGCCGCATCGATGAGCAGAACAGCTTCGGTTTCTTCATTAGCAAATATTTGTCTGATTGCGTGAACAGCAGCTTCCGATCCAGCTTCTTGACCAGCGCAGACTTGAAGGGAACCAACACTTTGAAGGACATCGTCTTTAACGACGGAAGCAATGACCTTTCCAATAATACGTCGGAGTACTTCACCAACACCAATCGGGCGGATGCCAGGGTTTTTGTTCAACGGGATAAGACGACAGGCTAAGATTGGCTGAAGTGAATCTTCAGAGTGAATTTCTGTACAAAGTGTTCTAGCAAATCTCGCCAATGCTTTGCACAAATCAGTAGACTCTTGACCATATTGTTTGGATGTCAGCAATCTCTTCCAGCCATCTCCATCCATTCCAGAGGGTCCAGAGCCACCTTTAGTTCTTGCTGCTGCTTGACGAATTGCATCAGCATCGATTTCTTCAAAGATAACAGGATGGACTTCGATTGGTTTGTCTGTTAAGAGAACATCGTCTTCAGCTTGTTGTGGCTCAGGATGTTTCTGACGAAGTATCTCCAGTGTCTCATCATTCAAAGGGACGATACCATCGACCATGTTATCACTTAGAAGTTTGATGGCACCATTGACATTGCCCTTTGACATCCGCTCAATGAATTTTTTCGATGTTGATTTTATCGAACTCACAGTCTTTTTTGGCGATTTTAGACGATCTTGAATCGTTTGATCCTTCTTTAAAAGAAGATCAAGGATGAATCCTTCACTCCATTGTTTCATTCTTCTTTCCAGTGCTGCTTTGTGGTCTTTCGACTTCGAATTTTTGGATGGCTTTTGAAGGAGAAGCGCTGGCATTATCATGATGGTCTTTAGGGCGATACTTTTCAGTGGTGAGTTCTCTACCCATGCATTGATCAGCCTGGTTAATTCGTGGATGTATTGTTTACCAGCAGCACCTTTTGGAAGAAGAAATATGTTTTTCTTCCAGTACACAATCTTCTCGTACGAATGGTTCACCTTTTTTACAAATGAATCACCATCACAACTTCCCCATTTGAAATCGTAAGGCTTCACTGGATCTGGCGCAGATGGTGGTGGATCAGGAGGTTTTGGGGGCAGCTTGTTGGTATCTGTTGTGGCTTGTTGTAGGACCTCGTCACTGATTGATGTCACTGTTGTGTTTGTGGTCTGAACCTTGGTCTGGACAGTATCTACTTCTGGTGGGGTTTTTTCCTTGCAAGCTTTTGACTGCATATGTCTTTTCAGCCCTCCAGTGGTTTTGCAAATTTGTCCACATTTTTCACATTTTATGGTTGTTGAGATCTCTGAGTCTTGGCTGGATGCCATTTCTCCTGTCTTCTCGTAAAACACCAGGTCTTGATGTATTCTAGACTCTTCACTCTGTTGGAGAGACGCGTCTACCTCCTGGCTGCAGAGGATTTTTCTTCTGGCTATATATTCGAGCCAGTCAGTCTATTTCAACTGACCTTCTGCACCCTTGACTACAGGCGTCTTTTCTTCGAGGTAATTGTTCGCCCTCTCACTCCGGCTACCTTGCAGCGGCAGTCTTTTCTTCAGGATTTTTCGACCTTATCTAGCACCTTGACCTGGGTTGAGTTGGTTGAGTTTCGTTGTTTTTGTGTTGAAACGGTTATTAAATTGTAGCTTACAGTAAGTAGTTTCCTTGTCAAGCAACTTTGTAGAAGAATCAGCTTTCTTTTGACTTTACAATCGCGTTCTTCTTTACATGTTTACTTCTGCGACATTTTTACTTCCGCCATCTTGAACCGTCAACCGTTACTCGAATCTTTCTGTAATTTTAGCTAAGATATTGGTCCTGCTCTCAGCTGTAAAGTGGTTTGAATTACTCTCTGTAGTTCGAATCTTTCTCTAGTTCGAATAAGATTTTTGGCCCCTTGAAGATCGAATTTGAAAGAGTTAACTCCGCTAAAAAATTTTCCAAAAATGTAATGTTTTAAAGAAGACATTTTTACGTTAAAACTGTGTACAAATTCCTAGGTGTTTCAGGCAAAACTTGGTTAGTTGAAAAAAGAACCCTCTACTCAAAAAAATAAAAATCGAGAAATCCTTTTTGATTGGACAATGCGGGACAAAGGTAGTGTTCTACGAAATTCAAAAAAACAAACTATTAGATATGCACCATTGCACCATTGCAATGTCTTCTGACATTACATCACATTACATCACGGACCCAATAGCTGGTTGGTTGTAAGAGACGTCAAATCAGTCAATACGTCACTTTCAACCAATCAGCTGTTTGGTCTCGCCTATAAAAACAACTATAAACTATATAAATGTAGTGAGTTAGTAGAGCAGTTTTAAAGTTGGAATTATTTTCTCTAAATTGTTTGCAGCCAGCGGGGAGCAGCATCCAGCAAATTCACCAAGAGAACGATGTAAATGCCCTTATGATGCTCGTCAAAGGGAAACATAAAAAGGTAAGCGAAATAATGTGTCCCGAAGATTCATGTAATGATTTACTCTTCAAGGAGAAAAGATCTGATTATTCGAGTGGAGAACGAATACTATGGTTGAACTAAAGTCTGTCTCGAAATAATTTGCAAATGGAGAAAAAAATGGCTGTAACTTTTGATAGAATTCGAATCAAGTTGCGATTTTGTGCTTGTTAAAAAGATATTCGTGAGTGGAATATTATCAAGTAAAAAATTTGATAAAAAAAAGGAAAATGAAAATGAAAAAATGAAGAAGAAAAAAATCAACTTTTTGTAGAAATGTGGTGTAATTACCATTTTCACAGGAGTGACTCTTCAATCTTAGATAATCATCAATGTCAAAAAAATTTTCAAAAATATTCATTCAATCAAAAGATATCGAACAAAGTTTATTGCTGGTTGATCGACAAAAGGCTGTTTTTTGTCGTTTTTTACCAGTTTTTACTATTTTATAGAGTCAACTAGCAATAATTTTTGTTTGATATCTTTTGATTGAATGAATATTTTTGAAAATTTTTTTGACAGTGATGATGATCCAAGATTGAAGAATCACTCCTGTGAAAATGGTAATTTTACCACATTTCTACAAGAAGTTGATTTTTTTCTTCTTCATTTTTCATTTTCCTTTTCCTTTTTTTTCTCAATTTTTTTACTTGATAATATTCCACTCACAAATATCTTTCTAACAAGCACTTAATCGCAACTTGATTCGAATTCTATCAAAAGTTACAGTCATTTCTTTCTCCAGCTGCAAATTATTTCGAGACAGACTTTATCTACAATCTCCACCGTAATATTTGGCACAAAAGGGGAATTCCCTCAAATTTGAAAACCGCCAGTGATTTTTAAGTGCTTTGAAATGCGGTTGGAAAGTAGAGTTTCGACCTTCCCAAATAAAAACCCAATGAAATCGTAATTCTTGCCCGAGCTTTATATTCTGACAAATATTAAAATATCAAAAATGTTTGGTTGGAGATTGTGAAAGATGTTTTGTTTAGTAAACAAATACAATTAATCTTTAGTGAGTTAAACCATCTTGCTCTGTCTTCACCAATTTCTGATGTCTCGCTGGACTCACTCACTGCATCTGATTGGTTCGAAAGTAAATATAATTTTGAAACTCTTTTTGAGAGAGGCCCGTGAATTAGGCCTTGCGTAAACTTGACGGAGTCTTGTCTATTAATAACACATTTCCTTAAGCCAAAATATCAGTTTTCTAGACTCTAGGAGTTCTAATAATACAATGTTCTTCTCACAGGCGAAAGTGAAAGTGAAAAATAGCGAGTCATGGTCAAATGAATTTTCATTGGATACTGTTGGCAGTGGTGGTTCCTTGAAATGCAATGGTCCAAGAGATCGAGTTTATGAGGTATATTTATATTATTCTTCACTGTGTGTGACGCAAAAATTTCCTCCCTTTGATAATTCAATCTTCTTGTTACGCATTTTGACAGAACTTATTTTTTTGTACAATATCTACTCTGGAAAGAAGAAGGGTAAAATTAGATTTTTTTGAAAACTTTTTGTGACGCACCCGGTAGAAAAATTGTCAACTTGTTCGTGGTCATTGCAAATAAATGAAATCTATACATTCTCTACACATAATTCGTTCTTGGTATGAACTTCCAACTCGAGTCTCTCTTAATAGTTTCCCGCCCCTTTATTTTAGATTGGTTTGAACATCAGTTTGTCGTACTTTGGATTGACGAAGATTGTGACGTTCACGCCACTCCGAATGTTATCTAACCACACCAAGGTATTGACGCACTTCTCTCATTTCAAAGGGCATCTGATATTATCTTGACCCTAGCCTTAACAACAAGGCATGAAGGTCCAATGGCATAACAATAGTCGATTATTTGTTCGCAATGGATACACTTCGTACCAGAAGGCACCGTTTGTTCCAATACGAACTTGAATTGACTGAGCACCTAATTGACATACAGTACCACGGACAGCTAACCCTAACTAAGGCTCGATACTGGGCCAGAAAGGCTAAACTTTCATAGAACCAACCTATTATTATATCGAGGTCCTTCACAGACCTTTCAAGTTCGCTGGTCATTCACTTGATATGCCTTCAGGATTAATTTCCTCCCTTTTACTTTTTGGGAGCGCAGTCGAATTGCTCAGAGATGGTGGAAGTTAACACATTTTGAGAAAAACCTTGATGCTCTCTGTACTTCACACACTATTCATTGAACAAGTACACCCCTATTGAAATTTATTCTTGCGTGAAGTTGGTGATTTTTAACCCTTATTATAACAACAGTGTTAAAGCTTTTCAGTATCCAACGTCTAAGGGGAGTATAAAAAGATGTTTTTCCGTCTCAAAATTCTGCATAATTTGCTTTGGAAAATCCGTTTTTCTTCTCAGTCGGAAAACCTTTCTCTGACCGCTTGTAAATCAAAGTCTTTTCATTTTTGTTTCTAGTACACCATCAGTATGGCAGAGAGTAATTCTAAATCATCCGAATGGCACACGGTAAACCCTGATGAAGTAAGTCAAATGCCCCAAAAAACAACCTTTTTACTTTCACTCGTATCTTTCCATACAAATTTTTCCTTATATTTGGCTATTCCAAAAAACAATTTACCCTCGAGTATGTTGGGGAGGATGAACCCCCTAAAATTGTCGCAACATCACAGAAATCATCATCATCAATGGAGTTTCAGTAGATTTTTTTAGTTATCCCCGTGTATTTTCGTCTAACGTTTGAGACCTCCCCTGAACATTTACCTGTTTTTAAGGAACTTGGATTTTCAGCAAATTTCCCTGACCTTCTTAGATCTCCAAGATCTTTTGATTGCAACCATTGGACGGACGATATAAATTTCTCAGCATGGGGGTAAAATCTGTTTTTGGAATACCCCTTTTGCTTTGATTTGGCATCGTAGAAGAGTTCTAGAAAAATTCGTGTTTTCATAATTTAAGAACATTCCATTCTGGCCGACGAAACTTCCTTTGGTCAACCTTTACATTAACATCAATGGGCAAGATTCAGTGAAATTCAACCCTGAAGTTGGAAAAACTTTACTGTTGAAGTTCCAGAATGAGGTAATTTTCTTTCAAAATTGTCATTTAGATTTCTTATCTATCGCAGATACCCTAGTTGACTTGAAACAAACTCCCTAAATGGTAAAACGAGCAGTATTTTCGTTGCCGCCTTAAAGATTCCCTGTTCAACGTTAAAATTTGATTGTGACCTTCCCTTTGGTTTCAAACTTCGCACCCCTTGGGTAGACTGCTGGCATCCTTGGGTAGGCTGCTGGCATCCTTGGGTAGGCTGCTGGCATCCTTGGGAAGGCTGCTGGCATCCTTGGGTAGGCTGTTGGCATCCTTGGGTAGGCTGTTTGCATCCTTGGGTAGGCTGCTTGCATCCTTGGGTATGCTACTGGCATCCTTGGGTAGGCTGTTTGCATCCTTGGGTAGGCTGCTTGCATCCTTGGGTATGCTGCTGGCATCCTTGGGTATGCTACTGGCATCCTTGGGTAGGCTGTTGGCATTCTTAGGTAGGCTGCTGGCATCCTAACCAACGGATTCGTGTTTTTCTACTATATGCGGTTTTGTAGAGGTCTGCGATTCAGACTACGGCCCACCTAATGAATATCATGAGCAAATTCGTACGCTTTTTTTTCAGGTTGGAGGAGTTTGTGTAGATTACCAAGAAAAAGACTCGTCCTCAGTCCTTTCGTTCAATCCTTACTTCGCCGGTGCAGCTCCTGTGCGGCTTGAAAATCTTTGCAAAAAGATCGGCATGATCGCTTATAAACAAGCGTGAGTAATTTTTTCGTTTATGTGTTCATGCAAAGAAATTTCACCTGACACTAAAAACCACAAGACACGTCACGAGTTAAATGTAAATGTAAATGATTAAGGAAAAAGCTCTGGCGAAAATTAGAAGTTAAGAAGATTCGATTTAAGTTAAGCTCTGGTAAAATATTTGAACAAATTGTGCTCACCGTGCGTTTTCGAGTTCTGGATATTCCACTCTAACAAATTCCGAACGGAAACATTTTGTTCACTTTGTCCTTCTTTTTCTAACAGAGGTTCGGTAATGGGTCACGTGTTAACACACGACCAATCAGTGTTGTACACGTGGGATGATCCAACCATGGAACAAGAATTGATTTGTTCCATTGTCAATGATGAAGCCAGTGAAACAAGGATCAAACTCGATGCCGTAAGAATGAACCTGTTCCAACTTACACACAACGCTGTTTCAACGTTCATCTAATGTTCGTGACATCCACATACACAGTAGTTAGATGAACGTTGAAATAACGTTGTTTGCCGGTTCATGATTTGATAAGTATTGTTTTCATTTAACTTTCGCAAACGTTTCTAATTTTTAAACGAATCTTCAACCAAGGATGAAAAGGCCACATAAGGGCAGTGTTGCATTATGGATGATCAATTATTTTATGAATTTTTACTCACATAATTTAGTGCTAGAGAAGACCAGTCCAATTTTTAAGATTCCAACACTGTTGTAATTACTAAAAAGTAGGTTTAACTGAACAACATAAGAAAACATCAATCTTCGACAAAACTCTGAAACCGTTGACCGAAATTGTAATGTCTGAAAAAATTCATTGTAATAGATCTTAGTTTTTGATTTTTCTAAAAAAGTGTTGCATTGTGGGATTGTTTCAGGAAAATTACAATAGAATTCCCTCAAGGAATTCCTAAGAGATTTCTATTGTAATACTCCCGAAACAATCCCACAATGCATCGCTTTTTTAGAAAAATCGAAAACTCCGATAAGGTCTATTAGTTAGTTCTTCTCTTTGATTATTTACAGAACGATTTCGGACGAATGAGAGTTGGAGATGGTGCAATTTATTGGGTTTCCTTTCTGGATGGTCTTCAACGTGTTCTATTGTTCACTGATAACTTCAAATCTGCTTACTGCGCATGTCAGGTAATCGCAGGAAATGATTTGGAAGTTTTTATCTTCTCTTCGTAGAGTGCTCGATAAATTGGTAAAGCATTCATATATAAGAGTTGACGAAATTCTTATTTCAGAGTTAAGTCAACTCTTATATATCGGACGAAGGATCGAGAGAAAAATACCATTAGATGTTAGAAATTTCCCAACTCTTAATATATGTAGTCTATGAATAAGTTGTACTGTGCATAGCAAAACATATGGCAAAACACTTGCGCACACTGGAAAGCTCCTCCAAAGAGAATACGGGGCATCTCAAAAATGATTAGACAAAAACAACGGTACTGTTAATGTATAAAGTCGAATGTGAACAAATGTTTTCCTCTTTTGAAAACTAATTAGGTTCGACTGATTAAGCGTAAAAAGTGTAATTATCATTGTAAACAATTTGTATTTTTCTTCAGGAGCAAAATTTACGCCCAACCATGGAAGTTGATTTTGAGATTGAGAGTTTTGGTTTGTCACTTGTCAATGTTGATAAGAGAATGGAGATTGGCTACTTAGCTATCCGACAGTAAGTATAAAGCAGAAACATATCAGAAAGAAAAACAATTAAAACCCTTCTTTGTATATTACCTCAAATTCAAATCATTATTGACACCATTAAAACAACCGTTGGTAATGGCAAAAATCGGAAGAAAGTTGCAGAGGTAGATTTCATAGAAAGAACTGCTGAAATCTGCCGCTGTAACCTCACTTTGGAGATAAAACGTCACGAATTTTCCTTTATTTCTCATCTTGGATATTGATTGGAAGATAGGGTGCTGTCACCTTTAGTGGGCGGGGGGGTATCCTTTAGGATCCGTAGCATCTTTTTTCAGTTCGAAAGTTTCAAAATTATTTCAAACCCCTGAACATGGGAATGCTATAGATTGGTCCCCTGGGTACTTCGAATGATATTCGTGACTTCTCATTATAGGAGCAAGACTGTATGGGAGCAACGCAAGAAAAAGAACCGCTGGAAGGCTTTACCGCTCGCTATGTGTGAAGCTCTCGAAGAAGGTTATCTCAATTATCAAAACAAAAAAGGCGCAGTCAAAGAGAAAGTTCTGGATAAAGAGGTACGTTTATACCACTGACCTTTATATCCCTGGACCAAACTATATCCGCCATCTTTGATTAAAGTTTTTTTGAAATTGGTACTCGAGATGAAGCCATGGCAATGTTAAAAATTAACATCTTATGGCGCTACATCATTAAAAGTATTTGATGGAAAGTAGACCTAGCGCTCTCGATGCATTTACACCGCTATTGATTAGTGCCGCCATTAGGGCACCACAAAAAACTCCGATCAAAGATTTTGTTTTGCCGGGATTAAGAAACTTGGTCCAGGGATACATAAAGGTCAGTATATCTTTAGTATCACTTGATGGTTTCATTGATAAAACGTTTAGTGTATGCGGACAAAGATGTTGTATAATATGTGAGGTTTGCTACAGATAGTGGGGGGCGTACGAGATTTCGATATTGCGGAAATGGGCTTGTTTTTGTGCGGAATTTCGGTAATCACGTCAAAACACTTCGGTATTTCGGAATCCAAAAAGACCTCGGTTTCGGAAAAATAACTTTTTTTACTGCGGAAATTCGGTCTGAAGAGCTTTAGTTTCGGTTTTTCGGTATCCGATTGGTGTGCGGATAAAATGAGGTTAAGCATACCAGAAATCACGATGAACGGGACGAAAACACGAAATTGATTGGTTGAACTCACTAGCCTGTTTTAATTTCTGGTCGTGATTTTACCATTGGGGACTTAACCTCACTAATTTCTATCCACAAAAGACCTTCTGAATCAATGACGTCAAGCACAAGCGCGCGCTAGATCCTAGCGGCGTTCGCGCACATATGATGGGTATAGGTATAGATTGCTCCCCAACACAATCTTATTTCATTCGCGGACCTTTTGTAAGCAGTGAAAAATTGAAGCTTTTTCAAAACAGACCAAAGCTGGTACGATGAATGGCACGATGCCTCGAGGGCTTTGTGAGAAGGTCAACATCTTTATAATAAGGCGTTAATATTTTACTGAGAGTCAAATCATCACCTATCATTCGGAACGATATGAAAATCCAGTCCTATAACAGGGTTCCCGCCCAGCGGTCAGGGAAAACCTGGAAAATGGGTTGTTTTTTGAAAAAGTCAGGGAAAACCTGGAAAAGTCAAGGAATTTTCGTAAAATTTCTCAAAAGTCAGGGAAAAGTCAAGGAGCTTTTTTTCCAGAATGCCTTGAATTTGATGGTTTTCAGTCAATCTTTGAATCTCTATTTTTTATTTTTTTAAAAGTCAACACACTTTGACCATTGTAAAGCTGGCCGGGTTATTTTTGAAATAATTATTTTACTACAAGACGAAAAATTTGACGTTTTTGGTCAGGAAAGAATCTTCTCTTTCCATTCTAAGTCAGGGAAAACTACTCTTCTCAACACTTTTTTTAGAGAAAAAGGGTGGATTTTAAAGCATAAGTCAAGGAAAATTTTTCGCGCTCGCTTCGCTCGCATTATCTTTTACAAACTTCCTTTTTTGAGGTCGGGGGTTAAACTGGAATTTGTGTCCTCTGGTCTTTGTGTCGTACCACCTCTTTGCAGCGTGCGGTGTCCGCGGGGTGTAATAGTTGTACTGTATGTGGCAAAAATATTCTTTTCCCACAGTTTCTTCCTTTTTTTCTTCAAGTTTTTCTTTAATTAAGTGAAGATTATCTACAGAAAAAAATTCGGTATCGGAATTAGTAAAATATTTTTGCGGAATATCGGAAATCAGGTCAAAAATGCTCGGAATTTCGGAAATCAGAAACCCCGTACGCCCCCCCCCAGATAGGATTTATGAAAATATCATGCTTGAATACAGTTGACTCTCGCTGATTCGAACTCGAACGGGGGAATCTTATTTGTTAGATTTGCTGAGAGTTTCGAATTATAGAAAGTATTTTAAAAAGAATTTTCCTGACGGAGATTGAAAATTTAGTTCGAATTATAAAAAGATTCGAATAATATAAATTTCAATGAGCGAGAGGCTACTGTGCTTTTTAGAAGATCAATAAAGAGGATGAGATGTGCAAACATTGGAAAGCAAGGTGCAAAAAAGATGTCATTTCTAAATTTAAATTTGATCATTACCTTTATTGTTAGGTGGATTACGAGAAGATGTTTATTACAAAACCTGAGAAGATTAAGATCCGAAGAACGTACCACAGCGGTCTTGGTTTCAAATACACAATCTCACCTAATGAAATGCGTGTGCATGCTTCTATCAGCTCAATACAGGTCAGTTTTACCAAACCAAATGTCTAACATTGGGTCATTCCAACTTACACCAGGGGGTTGGACAAACATTTGGAGGGGATAATCTGAGAATTACTTCCATGAAGGTATAAGAACATTTTTTGGAATTTCCAGGGGCCTAGTTATAATTTTTGAAGGCTTCACTTTTTCTTGCTTGAGAAAGTTGGAGGATTCTCATTTAGCCGTCTGCTGAAACTCAATTAATGCACTTGTGTATCTCTGTGCTGAGACATTCAAGCCATGTATTTAAAGTAAAAAACTTACCTCTGAATACCACAAATACATGAAAATGCTTATTTGGTTATCCATTATGTAATCTGAAAAATAACTCACTCTGGTTTTACATTTCAGTTGGATAGTCATGTTCCAGGTTCGACCTTTCCAACAGTCTTGCATATGGTTGAACCACCAAAATCTGTTGCTTCGGAAAACGGTATAGTCCTCTTTCACAGATATTATATATTAAAATGCTAGATATAACTTCTCTGTCCCTGGCTGATACAAAATAATGCGCCATCTTTCAAAGTAACCATAGTTCGTTGCCGACCCTTTGATCAATCAAACATTTATCTTGCTTTCTCGCTTCCCGCCGTGTCAGTTGTGGATTATGATTGTACAAATTGCCGGTTACACAGTGTCCGGAAAAAAATGAAATATGTTTGATGTCTATCGGCAATTATGATTAAAACGGTTGAATTGGAATTAGGGTGAGAAATCGACCCTTACGGTGCCTTTTTTTTGAGACCCTTAAGGGCTCTGACCATAGTCAGAAAATTGATTTTAGTATCTGAACATAAAAGGTATGTTTTAGATTCTTTAACACTTTTAACAAAGAATTGCCTTTATAAATTGCTTTTTAATCAAATCCCTTAAGAGTAATTAAGAACTTAATTGCTAAAATGACGTTATGAACTTTAAAAAGACGTTAAATATTGTTGCATCACCTTCTTTTATAAAAAGTGCTAAGTTTTAATAGGTAATTAACCTTTTTGTTTCGAACTTTTTTCAAACTGTCCGCAAAGAATTGAACTATTTTAAATTTTGCGGAAAATTTTTCTAAAAAGATGTGTCAAAAGTTATGACTGTTTATTTAAGCAAAATCCAGATGAAAAATTGATGAAAAACCACTATTTTGAAGATTTCGAGACAAAGAAGCATTTACAAAAATTTTCCGCAAAAATTCTTATTCTTCGGTAAAAGATACATCATCTACTGCAAAATTTTTTTCAAAATGTTTTTTCTTCGCCGAAACTAAGCTCTTCAAAGTTGAAATACTCTTCCTCGCAAAAGTCTTCATTTTCTTCTTCATCAAATTTTTTCAATGCAATTTTTGAATTTTAAGATTCAGGAATAGTTTGTCTAACAAAAAATGTATAACATGCCATAGTGTTGTTGGTTACATCCGTCAGAAAACACATTTTAAACACAGCAATTATGAAAAATTCACTATGGTCAGAGCCCTTAAGGGTCGCATGTACGGTCGATCGTTTACCTTGAGTGCCCCCCTCCCTCCCCGGGTGAACACAACCTTTGTTTCTGTTTTGATATTATACTTTTTTCTGGACACCCTGTACAACATAACTGACTCTCGATTTGTTTACTGTATTGTAACAGTTTGTTTTTGTGTTTAGCTCCAAAGCCATTCTTTGAATTGAGTTTAATGACAAGGATCGGTGACAAAAATGTGGTCAATGAAGTCAGGTTTGTTTACAAATTTTAATCGGAAGAGTGTCCGAAATTGGAGGATCCTCTCGACGAAGTATACATTCATACACGTTTTTTGAAGCCTTTGGATGTTTTAAACTTTTGAGTTTTAAGGCTAAAAATGTTCTTAACATGTTCTTATTTTGAGGATTTTGTGAATATTTTTGAAAGTGTTTTTGAGTCCACAATGCCTAACGTTCTTAACTTGTTCTTAACATTTTGGCCAACGAAGCCTTATGTTCTTATATGGTTTTTTCTTATAAAAAAACGTGTATTATCTCTTATAGCTCTTGATTTTGATAACATCCGAGTAGATCTTGCTCACTGAACAAGCTTTGAGATTTTCATACTATTTTTCAGACTATACAAAATAAGCTTTTGGGTGCTGTACTTGGCTAAACTTGAAACAATCTCCCCGCGGGAATAATTGCTGTCCATCGAAACCGTAATAATAGAACCCAATCTCTTCCGTTTTTGTTTTTGGGCAAAATACATGGCGATTTTAAATGTTTTGGCAAAATAACCAGGTCTGATCTTCACATCCGCTGCATTAGAGCAGAGTTGGTAGAATTGGATGAGTATCCCAACGGTGACCCAACGTGCTTTGAAAACCAGACGCTTGTCCCCAGTCTTTTCATTGAGCGTGATCATGGTTCCATTTCGTTTTAGCTATTGTCACGTGTTGATTCAAGAGATGGATGTGAGGGTTGATATTGGATTTTTATTGGCTCTGATGGAACTCTTCAGTCATGCAAGAGCTCGAACAACCGAGGTAGATATTGTTTCACAAAAAGTTATTTGACTGTTTGTGATGAGTAAGTTTTCTTTTCCTATGTACCGGGTGTACCAGAAAAAAGTCCCCCTTTTTGAAGTGAAATTTCTTGAGTCATTTATCAAATTCAGTAGACTAGATCAAAAGTTATGCCCTAAATGCTAAAACATTAGGCGAAAAACGAGGGCATCAAATCATCATAAAGAAAGCACTTCTTTTATCAATTTATTAAAGTCTTTCCATGTTGTCCTTTAAGGTGTCTTATATTAATTCTCCTTTTGTTTTCTTTGTCTAATTTAACGAGCTTCCATTGGTATCATCAAGAGACATGGTGCATATTTTCCGAGCCTTTAGCTTTCAGGCAATTCAGGACTTTTTTCCTCTTGTCGATGATTGTATTTTCAATTGACAACCTCGCTTTTAAGAGCAAAAGTAACAGATTTTTTAATGTCTTTTATGTTTGCTATAGAAAGAACAATACGCGCTTGATATTGGCCAAGCAGCAACAAAGTTTGAAGAAAGCGCTGAATTTCAGGTATAATATTTCTTTAACCATTTTTTCCATTAACTAAGTAGTCTAGCACGCTAGACAACTAATTCAAACATAGTTAGAAAATAAGAAAAAATAAAACGAAGGGACAAATTGTAGTTTATAAAAACATTATCGATATGATATTATCGCATTATATATCATTTAAAAATCCAAGGAAATGTTTATTTTTGAGTTATGCTTCTTCTTATAAACGACTACAGTCTACTAATCGAGTGAAATTTTCATTAGTGTTGATTATTCTACTGATTCTAAATGTTTTTTATTATACAGGCAGCCAAACAAGATCGATATTACGTTTTGAACGACTTTCATTTATCACCGCTAAAGGTATTAATTTCAATATTATTCAATTAGATTTGTATTTTATTAGTGAGATGTGATCTTAGCATGAAGGTAGAGCATCCAGCTACGGTGCGTAAGTTTGTGGGTTCGATCCTCAGCCAGGTCATACTAAAGATTTCCGAAGTGGTACTTGTTGTCTTATCCTAGTTAACTAAGCCCGTATTCACAAGGCTATAAAGACACATGACTTAGGTAATATAGCCTTTTCGGCGCTTTTAAGATTTGTCTTGGGATTTTTGGAGTTTATTTGACTTTTTCAGTCATTACTTACCAACAGATTTTTCGTAGTGACTGAATCAAACTAGGTTTGAGATAGAGGTTGTTGATGTCTCTCTACTTGATAATCAATAACTAAAGATGAGATATATCAAGGGAATACGGTGGCACCCTCTCTACTATCTTCAGATAGACAGCTATGAAAAAGGAGCCTTTGAGTCGCTTTGTTTTTGTCGTCATCTTTTTTAGATTCACGTCAGTTTCTCTTTGACGGGTGGTTCAAAAGACGAAAATGCTATTGCTTCGTTGCATGGTAACGTGTTGAACTTATTGTTGCAAAGTGTTGGGCTGGCTTTCACCGAAGTACAAGACGTACAATTCAAGTAAGAACTGCTTGTTATGATTCAAAACGCTAGTCTGTTCAGGTGTTCTAGCCTGTAGATTTCTTTGCTATTCAAGCTCTGTGCGGAAATTAAGATTACTTTACGTCTTTCGTTCTCGTTCTCAGAAACAATTGAATATATCTAAACTTTCCTCGCTGTTTTTCTCTTTTAAGTGAAAAACAAGGAAATTTCAGGTTCTTTTCGGGTACTTCTAGCCAGCTCCTGACCAAATGGCCTAGTCTTGAATTACCCTCATGTAATAAGATGGAGGGTTGGAAAAATCTTCATTTTTAGGAGGAGCGGTTGATCAAATTACCGGGGAATACTAGGAGATTGTACCTCTGAAAACCCCCCAAAATGAAGTTATTATAGACTAACACCAGGCTATTTAGAGCAAACTATTTAGATTCTTCCTCTGACAGCTGAAACATAAGTAAGGTCCTCCTAATAAGGTCCGGAGGGGTGGAAAAAATTTGGAAAAATTAACAAACAGGTGGCGGTGCCGAACGATGACAGCTCTTGCTTGGTGAGTTTCCTTCCGCCCTGATTCGTCACCTTCCACTTATACTTACAGATTAGCATGTTACGAAGTGCACAAGTCCATGCAGAGTAATTCACAGCTCGGTGATGGAATAACTAAACATTATCAAACACAGGCTATCAAGCAGCTTTATGTGTTGGTACTCGGACTAGACGTTCTTGGTAATCCGTATGGTTTGATATCTGGTGTTGGAACAGGAGCTAAAAATTTCTTCTACGAACCTTACCAGGTATATAGAAAAAGCTTATAATTATGAAAATAATAGTCGAGTTGTACCTCTGAAAATCTCCAAAAGGAGGTATTTATAGACTGAAACCAGGCTATTCAGAACAAAGTATTTAGTCATTTTTATTTTATTTAGCATTTTCAATACTTGCTCTCCTTGAGGTCAGATCTCTTATCTTCACGATTTATATTTGATGTCCTCCAGAAGGAGGACAAATCTAGACAAGAAGCCGCCCTCTGATAACGACTTTCTTTTGGTCCAAAATAGAGGTAAAGAGAGGGGTGTATACGACCGTAGATGTTCAATAGTTGTTTCTTCTTTTCAGGGCTTGATTCAAGGGCCAGAAGAATTCGCGGAAGGATTGGCGTATGGGGTGAAGAGTCTTGTCGGTGGAACCGTGGGTAAGTGAACAACTTTCATTTTCCAATCCTTGTCAATTACGTATGGAACTCGAATTACTCAATTCAAACAGAAAAATGCGCGTCGTTTCAGTTGATTCGCCAAAATCCAATGTTTCAAATTTTCTTAGGCGATCAGTGCTTTATATATCATATATATTTCAAATTACTTTACCAGTATTTTTTGTTTCCGTAAAAATCAATTTTTCGAAAATTAATTCATCGATGTAAGTTGCAAATTTTCGTGTATGACCTCAATCACAAAGTGTTCTGAACACAGACACCCAGCAGCAAAGTGACTCGATACAATATTTTCAGTGGTCTCACTTTACGCTTTTCCTTCTCATGTAGTAATCAAGGCGAAACCTCAAACTAAAACATAAAGCAACTTAAATGTTAAATCGTAAACTTTGTATTCTTCCATCGCTTAGGTGGAGTATCCGGAGCTGTGAGTAAGATTACCGGTACCTTCGGTAAAGGTTTGGCTGCATTGACTTTGGATGAAGAATATCAACAAAAGAGACGCGAGAACATGAGCCAACGTCCAACTAACCTCGGTGAAGGTCTCGCCAAAGGTGGTAAAGGCCTTGTAAAGGTAAAAATAACAAAATATATGACTCTGTTTTTCTTCATGGTCTCCTTAGGAGAAAACTTATTTTCTTGGAATACATTTTCGCGGTTTTAGGTATCTACCGAGAAAATCCTGTGCAATACATTTAACAAGTGTCTACCCCTATACCAGTTTCTCATTTTGCTAAGCGTTGTATTGTCCTTAAATAAGAGAGTAATTGTTCAGGCACCAAAAACTGAGCCTGCATGCTTTTAAGCGTTATGTCTGTGTTATACTAATAGAAAATACAAACAAATACGAATTTACAAATTCTAAAATCCGTATTAATCCCTCGGAAAAATTAAAGAATTTCTGGAAAATATGGATGTCAACCTGGAAAATAAGCTTTGCAAATGTTTTATCATTTTTCTTACTTTTTTTTTCAGGGTATCGTGTCTGGTGTTACAGGGATCGTTACCAAACCTTATGAAGGTACTTGCAGGATTATTTGTTTTGTTTTAAGATAACAGAAGATTTTTTTATGATATTTAAAGCAGGCGCGCATAGTATGCTAATAAAGTTCAATCATTACCCTCAAAGTTAGCGAATTTTGATAGCAATAGAGCCGTTTTTGTTGGGATACGTTATCGATATTTTTCAATCAGTGTCATTTATTTATCTACACTGGCGGGCCGTAAATGAAAAATGGGCGTAAATATTAATAACGCCCATAAAAACACCGTTATTAGTATATTAACAAAATTTGTCCTCGCACGCCATGGGAGGTGGCGAAAGTTGTTCCTTTGATTGTTAAAAATGCTGTGTCAGCAGATAATAAGTTATTGTGTCGATAGATTTGTTAAGCCCGAAGGGCTAGATGGCGTACTTGAAGGGCTAGATGGCGTACTTTTGCTAAAAAGTGTGCCGTGGTTAGTCACGTGACATTACAATAGAATTTCAGCGCTTGACCAATCAGAAGCTTCGCGGGTTTTGGAAAACAACAGCAACATTATTTTTTTCGATATTCACTGTTTTTGCCTGCGATGGCTTAAAGAACGACATCTAGTCCCTCGGGCTTTATAAATCTATGATTGCGTTACTTTTTTGTTTCCCTTCTTTTTATAGGTGCTAAGAATGATGGTGCAGGTGGCTTTTTTAAGGGCGTTGGTAAAGGCCTGATTGGTGTGGTTGCACGCCCTGTTGGTGGAGTGGTAGATATGGCCAGTAACACGTTTGATGGTTTGAAAAGGTATAATGTGTCCCGTGGGAACTTAGGTCAATTCATCAAATTATCACTTCCCAGGTCAAGCCTGTGGGGACTAGGGTTGAGTTTGATATACTGATTAATTTTCGTATGTTTAAATGTTCTTTCTGACTTTTCAGCACGACATCAGGCGTGAAAGCAATCGAGTTGAGCCGTGTTACCCGCGTTTTCCACGCAGATAAGGTATGATCATCAAATTTCGCGGAGGTTAACTTTATAGCGACTTTCGTGGAATTAAGTCGCCATAGAGATTTGAGCCTTATCCGTAAAATATGATTATGAAATATTGTCACAATAACATCAAAGAAGCGCTTATAATGTGTATTTCAACAACCAACATAAAATTTAGGAAAAGGCTCAAGATTTCTAAGGCGTGTTTAGACAGTAGAGTCTCCATAACTCGAACTCCATTGCATGAACGTCTGTTTACCCCGAAGGAATTCGTTGGCACCGTGAAAATTTCCCAATTTTATGCTCTTTTAAAGAAAACTTCTACTACTGGAACACCCAAAACTCGAATGCTTCATGTTCGAATCAGCTAGCCGTTACTCGATATTTCTCCGGCATTATTTATTTTAATATTTTGACTGTTGGTGTCTCAACTGGTGTAGTGGTTTAGGGGCTTACTGTAAAAACGTCGAAGGACGTCGAAACAAAAAAACCTCTATTCAAAAGATTTGGGCATCTCCGAAGATTTTCCCTCAATTTTCTCATGCTACCGTTTGTTTCCCCAATCAATGATCTCCATATTTTCTTCAACTCAGGTTTTACGACCTTTCAATCTGTACGAAGCAGATGGAAACAAAATTCTTATGGTAAACTTCTTTTCGTCTGAACAAACTGTGTTCTCTGACTCTGGGTCACTTGAAAATGTTGACTTAACTTTCTTAAATATTTTTATTTTTTCACTTGGATATGAATACTTTTTATACTTAATACTGACAAAACCCTCAGATTGTCACTCAGGGAACAATTGACTGCTCTTCTGTTTGGCCTGAAAAATGTTATGCTGAAGTAAACCAACTGATTGTCTTTCCATTCAGCAATGTAACAAAGGAGAATACTCGAAGAAGAATTTTTATATCACTCATGTAGTGGACAAGAAGAACTATCTCATCCTCACTCAATCGTAAGTTGAACACCATTCATCACTCCTACTTGTTATACTGCGTTCCTTATCTACCACTAACGAGGTTAAGCAAGTGTTTATTTAGACCGTTCAAAATAAACCCGTGCTTAACCTCGCTACTAAGCACTCCTGTCCTGCATTTAGTGGGCCAATCATGGGTCTTCTGCAACCAGGTTGAGCTGTGTCCTTTATTTTGATGTGCGAATAACTTTCACTGAAAACGCCTGTGCAAGAAAACACTGGCCCGTAAAAAACCTTTCAATTTTTGTTAATCAAAGTGCTTTGATCCTTTGAATAAATTCGAGGCAGGCATACATTTTCGAAAATGAATAAAATTCAACCAAAATGAAAAACCTGGTGGAAAAGTTCTATATACACTCTGAATGGTTGCATGCCAGGCAAATGTGTAAATAAAGCATGGTATACACGGAGACGAGGTTGTGAATTTTGATGTCTATTTCTTTTCTTAGGAACATTTTGTATGTTGGAAAGAACGAGTTGAAAATGGGTGAATGGGAATCGGTTTGGGTTATCGAGTTCAATGAGCTAAAACGTGAGCCAGAAGTGAAAGAGACAAAGATTATTTTCCATATCCATAATACGGTAAGAGGATGTGTGATGATGTAGCTCCGTCATAATACTAATGCTAAAATATGAACTTGAATTGAAAAACATCGAATTCTAGATTGAATGGGCGGTCGGGGAAAGGGGGCCCACTCAATATGTGACAATCTCATATGTACTTCTTCGTCGAAATCAGTACCTGGTTTGATCCGAATTCAAGCCCTTGAGATCCTGTCTCAAGGGCTGCTACGCATGAAAAGTAAAGCTCTGAATGGGCTGGAAGAACACTTCTTTGAACGTAGCGAGCAAGCATAATGTGAATGTAGGTTTATTCCAGCAAAATCGATTTTGGTCGCATGGAGTCCACTTATATTGTGAGAAAACTCGTAGTTGAAAGGGAATGGGTTATAATGAATGAATGAATGAATGAATGAATAAATGAATGAATGAATGAATGAATGAATGAATGAATGAATGAATGAATGAATGAATGAATGAATGAATGAATGAATGAATGAATGAATGAATGAATGAATGAATGAATTAGATTTTTTTTTCGGGAAATCACAACATTACGTCACATTTTTTTCAGGACACGCGACGTTCAATTTTCAAGAAATCGACGAACACACGTGAAGTGATATTGGAGTCTAGTGCTGTTGCAGACTGGTTTATCTTAAAGCTTAGAGATGCTAAAATGTTATAGAATGAAAATTGTGCCAGGTTTTATATTCAATTTGTGGGTTGTTACGAAAGAATTATTTTAAATTAAGTTGTTGGATTTTTTTTTGCTTCGATGTTATATTTTTTACTAATTGGGAAAATTGTCTATTTTTTTGATTTTTGAGTATTTTTAAACGACATTTTTTTATACAAACTCTTCTTCTTTAGGTTTTCTTATACAGCATCTCACATACATCCACACAATTTGATAGAAATACGACAGAAATGCACTTTTTGAAAAAAGATGACAATATTTCGCACGACGCTTCGCGCTTTTAACGGTAGCTGTACGAGCTCTTGGGAAGACTTAGTTCTCGATATCCTCGCATATCCTCGTTTGAAGTATGATCTTAAATATGGGTCACCAAGCCACACGACATGAAAGAGTTAAAGAGTAAGGGAAAAATGTGCGATTTATTTTAGGGTTCGACGGGAATTTATTCTGAATTTCGTACCTTTTCAAGTATTCATAATAGTATAAGGAGCAAGATCTCGTTATTTTTGCTGATAAAAGCCTTTTTACTATAGCTTCATATATTCATTGATCTTCGTTTAATTCAGTTGGAACGGCTTTTTAGTTTAAATTGGAAAATATATGCATATTCGTGTCTGATATTGAATATGTATTCAAAAGACATTGACAGACTGTACTTTTTTGAGAATTGCTTTTTTGGGGGGAGATGTTATTAAAAATAATACCTCGTTGGAAGGATGATTTTAAGCAGATTGATGTAGGATTTTGAGAATATTTTGAAAATTTGAAAATAAAGATGAAACTTTTATCATCAATTTGAACCATTTTTTGAGGACTGGTTTTTAATCCAAAAAAGATATGAAGAATCTGAATACACTTTTGAAGCCAGCGATATTCAAAGTCTTGAAAAAGCATAAAATGAAAATTTGTTATAAAGCAGAAAAATCTTCACTTTTTTCATCTTCATTTTTCATTTTCATTTTCAATTTTTTTAGAAGACTCTTCAAAGCTTACATCAATGCACAAAAATTACCTTTCCAACGAGACATTACTTTTCATTATATTTTTCCCTCGAGAGAAATATTTGAAAAAGTACGGTCTTTCAATTTTCTTAGAGCGGACTTTAGTTTGTCCAATATTAGTTGGATAGTTATCTTTGCATTAAAAGAATATTATTAATTTATTTTTTTAAACTTTCACCGCATTCACACTCTAGTTACAAGTTTACATTTGTTTCGTCAACAAAGCACAAAAAGAAAACGAGTGCTAGGCTGCGTCATATCTTCCTTCGTTTCGAGTGTAAAACTCCTTCTCATCGGGATACGCGCACTGCTCTTGTTTTGAATATTGAATTTCTCCATTTACAACGCTTGCGCACTGAAGAAAAAAAATTATACCAAAGTATTGACCTTTGCATTACTCATACCTTTTTCCTCCAAGGGACACTGGGAACTAAACCTTTTACACCAAATACTTTGATGCGAATGTTTAGAAACTTTCTTTTAAGCTCTATTTCTAGTTCCATAAATTTAAATGTAATTTTATTCAAAGGGTATAATAATTATTTTACAATTTTTTGAATTCTATTTGTAGTATTGTTTCTTAACTAATTAAATTGAAAAAAAACGAATGGAAAATTAGATGTGAAAAATTAGGATGAGCTGGAGTTTTTACAAGATACTTCACTAATTGGTCATTTAAAGTGATAGAGATGACGCGTTCTTTAGAAAAAGTAATAAGATTATTTTATTACATCTTAACGACCAACCAAATCAAATAGGAGCTTGTAAACACTCCAGCTTGTCCCGAAAAATTAAGGTTGACTTACTTTATCTCGACTTTTTTATAAATGAATCGATAGTAGTTTTAATAAAATTTGCTGGGGGTTAATCACCATGGCAATAATTTCAAAACGAGGCAAGTGATGTTCATGACGTAAATTATGAAAAAATCTATTCAAGTGAAATCTTGGACTAGGAAATAACAAATTTTATATTACATAATCCAAGCTTGAAGATAGAACAGCTGAACTTTCTCGTTCCCATTATGTAAATCTTTGGCCATTAAGACCATGTTCAGACGTTACAGTTTCGCATCGTTCCGGTATGCCGGTACTCTCTGAGTGCTCGGAACGTTTTGGAGCAGGAAAACAGGGAAGTTTTGTTCCGATGCAAATAGTGGAGCGAAACCGTTTCATCTGTTTTGCTTTGTATTGAACGTCTTCTTTTTTGACGTTTCAAATTTTGGCGTTCACACTTGCTTCGGTTCGGGACAGTTTCGTTTCAAAGCAACGTCTGAACATAGTCTAAAATTATGCGTCGCCGGTACACCCAATTATCGGTGAGATCCCGAGAATGAACACGGAAAGTCTTCCTAATCCTAGGAATAAAATTTGCGAAATACAACGAAGTGGTTTACTAAAGTACATTTCAAATCAGCTGGCAATAAATTTTTAATAGATTTCGAATTAGATAGCGATTTTATACTTTTTGGAAAGGCAATCTGGAGTGGAATATTATGCGTATAAAATTTTTCTAAAATTTTCTAACTCGAAGATGAAAAACGAAAAACAAAAAAATCAGCTTTTTATCTAGCAATGCTATAACCACCATTTTTCTATTTCAGCTGTGAAATTTTTTTTCTCGAAAAATTAAAAAAAAGAATTCAGTCGAAACATATTGGACACGAAAGGAGGCAATCCAAAAGTTCAAAAATGGTCCAATAAGTCTCATAATATAGCCTGGAAGTCTATAAACCCGTGCCAAATTGAAATATCCGATTGAATTTAAGAGATGGCCCAAAATCGACTTTCTCGCCCGAACTCCAAATTTCGAAAATGAGGAAATAAGCTTAATTCTCAATAGATTTCGACCGAAACCATACTGATATTATAAAGGCATAGACAAAAGGGAAATTGACCGTTAATTCATATTGTTTACCTATACAGTGACTTCATTTTGAAGGAAATTAAATTGTAATTTTTTGTGGAAAGACAAAACCCACAGTACCCTATATGGATATTGCATGCGCCGAAAAAGTAATTTTTGACCAACATTGAGTTTCTTACAGAGGGTTTAGTTAGTGAGACATACCAATGAGAATATACTATGAATAACATGAACTGATTCATTCTCGTGGACATTTGAAGCACAATGTTACAGCAAAAAATGGTTGAGCATGGGGAGCAGCGAGCAGAAAAATATAAACAGAAGCAGAACAAAAGCCGAAAAACGATGGATTATGGAGTATTTGATGCTATTTTGTGAATAATCGCACGATGGGCTATTTTTTCTTATTTGACACGCCCTCAAAGAGAGCAATTAATCGTTAATTGCATCCTGTAGAGACCAATTAATCGTTAATCACACTCTTCAATGCTGCGCCAATGTTTACAAAAATGATTTTAATGTTTTTTCTTACATTTTTTTTTGCAACGAACGTTTTAATTGCATTCGAAATTCATTTTTTGAGAACGAGAATCAATAAACAACAATAAAAGAAAGACAAAGAGAGAAGAGAAAAATATAAAACTCTCAGTGTAATTTCTGTAATTTACTTTCCTAACTGGGAAAAAGTAGTGAAAGCCATTGTGCGATTAGCTCGTAATCACATAATAACTCGTACAATTCGAAAATTGCACTCGTGATTTTTTTGTTTTGAATTTTCTTCGACCTTTCGGAAAATGAATAACAAAAAAATCACTCGTGCAATTATATTCGAATTGCACTCGTTATCATCTGATTACATATACTAATTCTTTACGCCAATATTGAAGCTTTAGCAAACTTTGAAAATTCAGTTTATGTCACTGTACCAGAACGGTACTACGATATGTATGTACGCTGAAGATTTTTAGCCTCATATTTACCTCATATTATGCAACAGACTCGAACCAAGAGCAGCCGCCGAGCCGCCGGCAGATCTTTTTGAAATATCTGTTCTTTTTTTCTAGGAGAGTAAATTTTATGGATAAATCTAGGAGAGACTTTCCTCAAAACACCTAGGTAAAATCCAGGGGTCGCCTTAAGGGCTACATACACTACACAATATATTGTCAGGCAATATATTGATGATATATTGCTGAATGTCGGCAATATATTGAAAAGGTGTCTACAATATATTGTCAGCTCGATTTACAATATTCCAACAATAAAGGGGGATTGTTTACCGAAAGAAAATTCCTTTTTATAATAGAGTACCTGTTGTTTACTTCGTACATTACGGTCCGCAAACCATATTGTCAAATATTGTTCGTCAATATATTGTGTAGTCTAAGTAGCCCTTTAAAGACATCTGTTCTTAAAATCCAGGAGCACATTTTAAGGAAAAACACATACAATTTCCCAGCGGACAATCTAGGAGCTAAATTGTGAAAAACACAACCAGATGCCAGATTTTTTTTCCAGGGAGCTTCATAATTTTCTAGGAGAATTTTAACTTTCTTAGAGAATAGCTGTTTTATTTTTCCAGGAGAAAGGGACCTCAAGAACAGATATTTCATACTTCCTAGCCAGTGGCTGCTCTTTTCGAACACTCTCTCTACTAATTCCACCACTGCACACTGTACCGTGTTGATGTTGAACGCAGGAGCGTACTTTGCTCAAATCAAAACTGAACAAACTTTTTGACTTTATAGAACCAGACGAGGGGCAAATCACTCGAAAAATGGTGTACGAGATTTATGATTTATTTTTTATTCATGATTTATTTTTGATTTATGATTTATTTTTTATTTATTTTTGATTTATGATTTATTCTTGATTTATTTTTGATTTATTTTTGATTTCTGATTTATTTCTGATTTATTTTTGATTTATGATTTATTTATGATTTATTTTGATTTATTTTTGATTTATTTTTTGAATTATTTTTGATTTATTTCTAATTTATGAATAGGAGTAATTTTATGGATAATTTTTTCAAATTATAACGAACTGATACTCAAAATCATTGTCAAAAAAATAAAAAAAGTTGAAAAGTCAATTTCATTTCGAAAGATTTTTTATTTATTTATGATTTATTTTTGATTTATTGATTTATTACTGATTTATTTCTGATTTATTTTTGATTTATTGATTTATTTCTGATTTATTTTTGATTTATTGATTTATTTTTGATTTATGATGTATTTCTGATTTCTTTTTGATTTATGATTTATTTTTGATTTATTTTTGATTTATAAAATTGTGTACGAGATTTGTTTTAGTGATTTGCCCCTCGGAACCAGACGTCCAATAAAATACAAACACACAAATTTTTTAACCATGTCGACGGTGGTTACAACGGGACACGGTATTTGAAATTCCCTTGGCCTTTATTTTCAAAACATACCGTCAACTGCTCTAACTTGGGACGATTTGTGAAAACACGGGACTGTCAAGATCCTGGATGGCATCCCTAACTGTTCTCAACTACTTCAGCAACCTTTGTTGGATAACCCTTAAGGGCTACATACACTACACAATATATTGTCAGGCAATATATTGATGATATATTGCTGAATGTCGGCAATATATTGAAAAGGTGTCTACAATATATTGTCAGCTCGATTTACAATATTCCAACAATAAAGGGGGATTGTTTACCGAAAGAAAATTCCTTTTTATAATAGAGTACCTGTTGTTTACTTCGTACATTACGGTCCGCAAACCATATTGTCAAATATTGTTCGTCAATATATTGTGTAGTCTAAGTAGCCCTTTAGATCAGGGCAAATTTTGATGTTTTGTTCCTATAATATAATCCTATAATATAATATTCCTAGAATTCGACAGAAAAGAATCAGTTGGGTATTTAAGATAAAAACAACAATTATTGCTCTTTTAGGCAATTTTTTCAATGATGAAAAGCTTAGTCAGCAAAAATGTGCTGTCCTTATAAAGGTAAAGATGGCAGACGTGTTTTAAAATTGTAAAATAGCATCGAAGAATAGGTGTTTCTGATTTCTAACAGTGATTTTTTAAATTTTTTGTTGTTGCTCAATGATACGTAAAAAGATCATGCATCGATGCCAAAACACAGCAAGAAAGAGAAAACAAAACCCTCATTGTAAGTTTTTTTTCATGATTCGATTTTGCTAGTCTGCATTTCCGACAAAAACCAGTTGAAAACAAAACTTAATGAAGAACGATGGTTTAACAATTGCATGTCTGCTGATTCAGCATTTCAAGGGGGGGCCCTTTCAATGTTGAAAAAAAATTTCTCTTTTTACCTAAAAATATCCAACTGAGGGAATCAGTTTAAAGTTAATCAATAGAATATATAAAAGGTCCCCACTATAATAACATTCTTTTCGAAGTATGAATATGTTTGATGCTACAAACGAATTCATTGTAAAAGGTAGATAAAGAAAATGGGGGTAATGCTCCAATGTTAGCAAATGGCTGGATGAGCACCTTCGAAACAAAAATCAGTGAAGGCTCTAAGATCTACAATCGTTATATGGACGATATCTTACGCGATATTGCAATATCTAAAATTGATGAAACCTTAACAAATTTGAATGGTTTAAACAATAACCTAAAGTTCACGATAGATAGAGAAAACGAGAATTCTATACCTTTTCTTGACATGAGAATAATCCGTAAAGGTAAAAAGCTAGTCTCTACTTGGTACACAAAGCCAACTGATACGGGTTTAATTATGAACTTCTATGCTCTTGCGCCATTACACCCATTACAGTACAAACGGTCAACTTTAATAGGGATGGTATATAGAATTCACAGAGCTTGTAGTACATCTGAAAATCTCGATGAAAGTCTCAATCGTGCGAGAAGAATCTTAAAACGGAACCAGTATCCAGAGAAATTTGTTGAATCAGTCATTACGGTTACCTTAGCAAAAATCAATAGTGTCTCGAATGAACCTGAGGAAAATGATGTTGAGGATCAGGAAGAAAAGAAAAAGTTCTTCATTGAATATAGAGGAAAGATTTCAGAACAGTTCCAGAAATCACTCTATAGATTGAATGCACCGTGTAAGATAATTTTTAAAATCAGAAAATTAAAAACAGTGCTACCATCTTTGAAGTGTCCGATTGAAATATCCTTTAGGAGTTGGATCGTTTATAAAATTAAATGTTCACGATGTCAGTCGTGCTATGTTGGCTTTACTTGTCGACATTTGATCACACGAATAAAGGAACATTGTTCACCAAGGGCACCTGTCTCTATTCACATGAATGCTTGCGCACGGGAACTTTCTACTCAGAAGAATATCTAATGACTATTATTGTTTATGATTGTTTTATTCATCTCTTGAGACTTCAGTTTATGTCTCAACTGAAACGGTTTTCTAGGGAAAAAAATGTTTTCTTAGGTTATTCATTTGCAATTTGTTTTAGATGAGGAAGGAGTGTTTGTAGATATGTTGATAAAAAAATTTTTTAAACGGATTTTTAATTCTTGTTTTTATTGATTTTAGACCTGAGGATGATCGTAAGATCGAAATATATATAGGTCCTAAATCGATAATATTATGCAAAATAAAGAGCACCTAAATAAAATTTGGACAATATTTGACTCTCGATGTTAGAAAATCCATCCCTAAGTTCGATTAAAACTGACTGATTGAAAAAAGATTGTAGTTTCTTGTCATTTTTTCCAAACTGAGGCTGGAGGGCAAGTTCTTACCATGTTCTTAAACATTTTTTTCGTCTGAAGTTTCAGCCAAAATGAGTTTTTCAACCTCTTTGACTTAAGAATTAGGTTTCTTGATTGTACTTCCTTCTAATCGTTTTCAGCTTATTGGGCTGACCTTCCAGCGCAGCTGGTTTATTTTTTATTTAGTTTACACCCTATGTTGCGAAGTTTTCCTCTTCGGGTTTTAAAGCAATTTTCCTGACTTTTAATTAAGTCAGTGTTTTTTACACTTTTGGCAAAAACGTGAAAACTAATTTTAGTCAAAAACGGTTTTTTCAGTCTAAAATCACGATTCTTGAGTATTTTGGGATGAAAACTTCCAATAAGTTGCGAATTATAATTTCAAATCTGTTGAAATTTTTTCCTCGAGCAATACTTGATGAGATATTCCAAAAAATTAGATTTTGTGTTTTTCTCATTTGAAATTGTTATATACAAATTTCAAAGTTCTAAATACGATTTCCTTACACCTTCATCCCTGAATTTCGAAAAACACAAGCGAAGAGCACTTTTTTATTGCTTATTCCGTCACAAAAGTCATTTAAAGCTAAACATAAATTTTTAAGGTTTTATCAAATGATTTTGAGTCCTATAACATCTAAACTTGGTGGAAAGTCTGCTGAGTCGTACAAGATTACCCTAGAAAGTTTTTAGAATGATATTCCAACCCTTACAGAGTCAATAAGTATTTGAAATTCCATTTAACTTGGACTATATGGAAGCAAAATTATTTAACCATAGAAATTTATTTTAAATTTATTAAACCATTAACAAAGAAAGAATTTTTAGCATGAACTCATAATACATATCAAGATAAAGTTAACGAATTTTAACAATGAATACTAATGAAATAATCTAAAGGAGCTGAGAAAGATTAATATTCCAACAAGAAATATCAGAAAAACCTAACCATAGTAACCTCTTTGAGCTTCTTCGGACTATTCCCAGTTTGAAAAGCTTAGAAACATAATAAGTATCAAGAACTCGATTAATTGTAGAAGTAAGATATTTCTAGAGTTCAGAAGGATGAAATATTCCGTTTTTAAAGGGTTACCTAGTTCTAATAATGCAAAGAAGTCGAAGTCTACCAGTCACCCAAGCAATGTAACATTTCGAATTCCAACAAAATTATATATATTTTCTGGCATTTTTCAAAAGTTTCATGGAATAAATAATCTTTGCACGCTCTAAACTACAATACTTTCGATGAAAAGTTTCTTTGTCATAATATGAAACAAGTCTGTGAAAAGGAGCACTTTTGAACGAGAAGCTCAGATTATAGATTATATGCTTCTGGGTAATTTATTTCGTATTTTTTAACACAAGAACTAGTTAGGAATATATCAATCTTAGAAGGCTCTCTATCACAAGTAACGCTTTATCAAGTGATTATCTAACCTTCTCTTCGAAAGGATTTGATGAAAACATTCGAATGTAGCAAGTCATTTAGGATGAATCATTCCATCCGTGACATGCATGATTTTTTGTAAATTTGGAATATGTCATTCTAGAGAGCTCCAAATGAATTTATATCTTACCCTACGGATAAAGCAGGCTTTTTACTATCAGGTGGTGTAAAATTATTCTTTACAAAAAGATACTTCTGAAATGAGACCTTTTCTACCAAACTAATAAAAAAAGAGTACCATGATAAGGGGTTATGCAAAAAGTGAAATATGGAATCCCTGCATGCTCTATTTCCAAAAAAATGTTAACTTTTCAATGCTAGGGATGCTTGAGATTGAACAAATGCTTGCTTGAACATGATTTCTCAAATACTACCCAATAAAATTTTGAATGAAGTTAATGATTTATCCAACGAAAAAGTAGAATAACTCCTCCAGAATTGCTCTAAATGGAATAATTCTTCCTTTTATGGATTGCGAACGCTTAAAGGCTTCTGCCTGCCAAATTTTAGCCCAAAAGCTTAAAAACTCAATGAGCTATTGCCGATGGAATATTTCTTCCATTTCCCAATGGAATAAATTTATGATTAACTGCTCCAAACTTTGAAAGATCGTTACTTTTAGTACAATAACGCTATATAGTTCATTTAAAAAGGAATGGAATCTTTAATCTTTTCTCTCTCCAATAGAACCACTAAATTTGATAATGAACGAAAACTTGCTCTCTCTAAAATTTGGTTTTAAAAAAGTGCCCAAATTTTCACGTTTTTGCCAAAAGTGTAAAAAACACTGACTTAAAGGAACATTTTTGACGTAAGCTAGGATCCCCCAAAGCGGTGGCACTGAATTCTATACACTGAAACTACAGATATCATATTTCTTACACAGTAGTTAGATATTAGGAATAAAACCTACCTAAACCCATAGTATGCTAAACCTAAGATTATTCCTCAGTGAACTTTTTGGTGGCGTTCAATCGTTTGCAGGTCTTTTGAACTAGATTCTAACTGTTAAAGAAAATCAATAAATCGAAAATGTTTTAATCGCCTACAATGCCGGTTGTAATATAATATACTGCAATACTGGTTGAGTATTCCAGCTGAAAAATTCCAGCAACTGAGCAATTCATCAATAATAAGGGAAACTTGTTTTCTAGTTTTACTAAATCAAAATTATCAATACATTATGTAGGGCCCCCAGCGGTTTGCGTAAATGCGTGAATGGGCATTTTCGGTTGCGTGAATGCGCGAAAACTGAAAAAACAAAATTGAAAAAACTTGCGTGAACGTGAAAACCCACTATTTGACTGCGTGAATGCGTGAATCTGGGCTATTTTTGCGTGAATACGTGAATTTTCCCTTTTTTCCACTGATTGTGTGCAGTTAAATTGGGTTATTGCGTGAAACTCGGAAAATTAGCGTGAATGCGTAAATTTCGAAAACAAATTGCGTGATTGCGTGAACTGAGGGTCCGCTGGGGAAGGCTCTATGTACGATATTGTATCTTTTTTCACTTTTTTCTAGGTGGCAAATCAAGGACAATCAACTATCGGGGAGCAAACCATGAAATGGGAACCTGCTATTTATCTACAGACTATGAGCACAATATTCTCCGCCTTGTCAATCAATTTACCCAGAGCGCCACTAAACGTCCACCCATTGCAAGTGTTTGGTCACGCATTACACCTAACAGTAGCGTCACTTTCAATCATAACTACTCCATGGTATTAAAAATGAAATACCCGAAATTGAATATGATGGAGATACAAAGCTTATTCTTACGTAAGCTGAAGACATATGTTTATCTCCATAAGACAATGTTTGGAGATTACTACGGAGAAATCATGCCACAACCGTCGCCTCAAACTATGGAGAAAATCAAAGGTAAAAAGTCGAGGGTTTCAGATTGATAAAACTTTGTTCTTATATTTAAAATCCTTTCTTGTATACTTAAAATCCTTTAGATTTTGGATATTTTCACTCTGTTGTGTCGCGTGCAGGGTTAGTAGTGTCTGGTGTGGCAATTTCCCTATCCTAGGGTAAGGCTCATTCCGGATGATTCGGAGGCTTCACTTCTCTTCTCTTTTCAAAGTTGCGCCATATTTTCTTAGTAGGGGACAAACCAGACAGAGCACGAGGTTTGTTGTAATTGCGCAAAATTTAAGAAATGGTATCAATCGTTTTCGTTCAATTCAATGTCAAAAAAATCGTCAACAAAATCCTATCTACTTTCGAACAATCACACGAGGTTGCATCCCACGAAAGATCAGGATTTCTCCCCTTCTACCTTAGGCAGCGCTTTTCTTTTTTTTCAAAAATGTTCAGTATATTCCTTTGCATTTTCAGGGACGTTTTTGGATTTTTTGGAGCCAAACGGTCTTGCTGATCTGGAAGAAATGTTTACAGCATCTCACACATTGCAAGGATACGGAAGAATCTCGGAAATTCCGGCACTTTATGGGCTGATGTGGAATACACCAAAAGTAATCGGAAGTTTGGTCGATCTGGTCAAAGGAAAGGCCGGAGGTAAGAGTGAAAGTGAAGATGAGAATGAGAATGAGAACCGGGGTCTAATTTGCAGACCTATATAAATACTTACTATATATGTATCATCAGATATTTTTTCGTTAGAGAGTGATTGCAGTTTAGCTTTTATTTTTAAACGAGGAGTGATTTACTTGTACACCTTATTGAACTCTTATATCATGTCAATTTCATTAGTTTGGGGTGCATATTACACTCTTTCTTGTATAAGAATTTCATTAGAGTAATGAGGCTCAAACTTGCCAAAAACTTTTAAACAATTTAAGAACAATGCTGAGAACTTGGTATTACTCAATTTCAAGAAACTTAGGGGTCAAAGTAGTAAAAATCCTAAAATACCTCAATTTCAGTCTACGCCAGCCTAATTGAAAATATACTGACTCTTATAACAAAAGTATGTAGGCGTTTTCAGATACTAGCTCGACCGTCTCGGAACTCAAGGATGTTTTTTTTCTTTTTTTTTCTCAGCAATTTACATGCTAGAGGATGGTTTCGAAAATCTATGGCGAGCTATTGCAGAAAAAAATCACCTCAATGTAATGTTTAAATCGAAAGTACGCCATGTTATGTTGTCTGGTCGCCATGGAAACGAAAAAGCTTACGTCTACTACATCAACAATGGAAGATTACGGTACCGAAAGTTTGATTTCCTTATATGGACACCCCCTGTCAACACCCTTATGCGCATTCTCAGTGGAGTTGGTTTGCAAGAAGAACGAAACCCGGGGGGGGGGGGTACTAGGGTTGGTGAATGAGGGGTATGTGCGGACGGGACCTCCGAAAACCGACCCTTAGAGAGACCAAATTTTAGTGAAAAAGTGACCCTTAGAGAGACTTTTTCGAAAAATTTTCCCTGATTTTCAAAAATTTCCTACCCTTAGTGAGACTTTTTTGTAATTTTTTCTCTCAAAATCAAAATTTTTTTCTAAAAATCGTGATTTTTCCCACCCTTAGAGAGACTACTTTGAAATTTCCTGATTTTTGTAACCCTTAGAGAGACTTTGAAAGGTGAAAAACCCGACCCTTACCGTCCGCACATACCCAGCACCTATTTTTGCCTAAGTACCCCCCCCCCGGGGAACGAAAGTTGTTCCTAGGTATGACAAATAGCTATTACGCAACATCACTTGTTGATGACGTGGGCGGAAAGCGGGGCCAAAGCTCTGTGAATTGGTGGATGGAGAATATCAAGGACGGAAAAGATTTTTCAGTTTGGGCGAATCGAGATGCGTACACCATGTTTCATGACCTGAACGGGATGAGATATAGTCAACAACAAACGGTAACCGGAAGTGACAACCAAACAGAAATCCGGACTTCCGTTTTCTATCAATACTCTCATAACAAACCACGGAAAGATCATTTAGCCTCAGTTTTAAAGCGACATTTAAAAAAAATGGGGGCTAGTTCCGTGGAAATCATCGAACAGTATCCGTGGAAGTATTTCACTCGTTTCTCGGAACCTCAACTTTTGTCAGGTGCTATTTGGAAAGTGTTGGAGTTACAAGGGAAACGAAACATGTGGTTTGTTGGTGCTTCTGTTTCATTCGAGTCAGTCAAAAGTGTAGTCGAGTATAACCAATTGTTGGTAGACCGAATGACTGAAACCAATAATTAAACATTTTGAACTGCATTATTTTTCTCTAAACAAGACATTTAGTATTTTACTGTAAAGTAATGTCAAAGGATGAAAAACGAATGCGGCTATTATTTACTTTTTCCCAACATGTTTCGTACTCAGTCTGTCCTAAAGGGAATCTCCAATATGTTTTCAATTTGTTTACCATAAGGCTGGTGTGAAAGGCTAATTTGGATCAATACACTGTTCAAGATAGGATGCGGGGACGTGCTGCTTGTCACATTTTACATTTTCCGGAGCCAAATTTCGTCTATCAGGGTCAGAATCTTATCTGATATTTTTGCCTAAATTTAATTTCTGATAGTGTCGATTTTTCAAATTCCACACTACGCGCGGCACTCCTCCGGCACCCGTCAGTACCCTCACGGCTGGGTAATGCCAGTCGGATCCCTGTTCACCATAATAACAGTCAACAAGGATATCTGATTGACGGGAGGAGAAAGTATGGAATAGTTTGAGGTTTAAAATCTTTCAAAATCTAATAGCCGAGGAACGAAACTTTACTAAGTGCTGTAATGACGCAACATAATATTTCATGATATTCTTAAGTAAATTTGACAGGTTGTTTCATACTTACTTTTGATACTTTTGATGGGTTCTTTGAGTCTCTCAATCATCCAATTTGGAAATCCGATGATTCACCATTTCTCTCACACTGTTTGAATCCGCTCTCCTGTAGGGATAATAATTCGGGAGCAGTGGTTCGTCCGGCATTGTGGAAAGAAAAAGGTCAAGTTGTCTTTTGAATTTAATTTTTGTGCAGTTTGTGATATTACGAATGTAGAATGGGAGAGAATTGAAAAGCTTAGGTCCTTCTTCAGATAGTGAGCCTCTCCAAATGTTTTTGTGTTTAGAATTTACTTCTTTAAAGGTGGCATTTTCGTCCGAGTCTCTGGTTTTCGTAGCAGGTGATACCCCCTTTGTTCTCAGAGTGGTTGAAATTTGGAGAATATTTCTCTAAGATATACCAAGTATAGATGATTTGATATCTTTCTCTACGTCTTTCCAGACTGTATAGTTTTAGAGTTTTAAGTTTTTCCCAATAGTTCAGTTTTTGTAAAGAGAATATTCCATTTAGGAATGATTTTTGAAGCTGTTCTAGTCGTTGCATTTGGTGTCTCTTGGATGGTGACCATAGCTGTGAACAGTAATCAATATGAGGGATTGCCAATGTCTTCCATAGGGTCAGCATTACAGTAGGGTCCCTTGTTTTGAAAGTTCGATATATCCATGAACTGATACCTTTGACCTTGTCGATTACATTTTCTATATGATTGTCATATGTCATACCCACATCTAAAGTGATCCCAAGGTCTTTGACTGTAGTCTTGGTCTCTATCACCTTTTGGGTATCAGAGAAGTATTTGGAGAGTTCTTTAAGTTCTTCATTTCTACCATAATTGAGATGTTCAAATTTAAGTCCATTCAATTTCATGTTATTCAATCCAGTCCACTCATAGACTGCGTTCATGTCATCTTGGAGCTGAATGATATCAGCATGGTTTTTGATTTCTTTCATTAGACGTGTATCATCAGCAAATGATGATAAGAAAGAGTGTAATATCTTTTTGTCAATGTCTTGTATCATTATCAGAAACAGTAGTGGTCCAAGCACAGATCCTTGGGGAACACCAGAGATGACTTCTGACCTTTCTGATAATGTGTAGTCAACAGAAACTTGTTGCGTTCTACCTGTTAGAAAGGATTTGATCCAAGCAAGCAGTTTGCCTTTGATGCCATTGGTTTTAATTTTGTTCAGAAGAATGGTATGGTCGACTCTGTCGAAAGCCTTGCTAAAGTCAAGGTAGATCACGTCCACATTATTGCCGTTTTCTATATGGTGGATAAGTCGTTCTGTGTGAGAGAGAAGTTGGCTCAGGCAGGATCTACCAGATCTGAAACCATGAAAAAAAAGATTGTTGTCTTCAAGATGTTTTTGTATCTTACTTCTGACAATTTTTTCGAAAATTTTTGAGACATTCGAAGTTAAAGCGACTGGTCTATAGTTTTCTGGTAAACCTTGATTGCCTTTTTTGAAGATTGGTGTGATGTAGCTTGATTTCAGTAGATGGGGAGTTTGACTTTTGTCTAGAATATTTCTCCAGATAAGACAACAAAGAGGAGTTTGCAAGTTGTTGTCTGGCTTTTTTGAGCAGGATGGCAGGGAAACCATCAGGTCCAGGGGCAGAGTTTGAAGATAGGGTGTTGATTTCGTTGATGAAATCAGCTTCTGTGAGGTCTATATCACATAGTTGAGAAGTGTTGTTGTCATTTTCATTCAGGTCGTATCTCTCCAATGGTTGAGTAAAGACAGAACTGTATTGGTTCTGAAGTATGTTAGCCATACGTTTACTGTCATTTGTAAGTTCATTTGTTGACGGATCTATTAAGGGTCCAACCTTGGGTTTTATGCTTTGAAAACTTCTTTGCATAGGCATAGAAATATTAGGATTAGATTTAATTTTTGAAGTAGCATCAAGTTCTTGCTTTTGTCTTTCATTTATGTGTGACTGTTGAAGCTTGAGTTCAATATCGATAAGTTTCTGTGCGGTTTTGTTCGTTCGATGCTTTTTTTTTAATTTTGATCTATTACGCATTAAAACACATCTGTCTCTTGGGATTATTTTATAAGAATGTTTTGGTTTTCGAGCTGGTACTTTGTTTGCTGAAATAACTGATATACACTTATCAATAAAAGTTTCGTATTGTTTCTCTGGGTCTGAGGTTGAGTGCAAAATCTTACGCCAGTCAATACATTGTAAATCTTTGTTTATGGCTTCCCAATTTATGTTTTTGTTAAGAAAATTAAAATTATCGAATTTGCTGTTCAAAGTTTTTTTGTTTTCAACCTCTCTTGTTTCAGTAAAAGTCAAATGTGTTAAAATGTCTATTAAGTGATGATCTGAATGGACTGTAGGAATAACATCATAATCAAATATCATTTCATGATTGTTTGTCAATAGAAAGTCTAAAATATTTCCATCTGAATGAGTTTCTTTGTGAATGGATTGATTCAGGTTTAGGTATATCATGAAATCTTGTAAAGCATTTAAAAGTTGTTTATTGCAATTTTCAGTTGGGGTGTATCTGTCATTGATTAAAGCCATTGACCTTTTACATAGTTATAATGTATGTTGATTCAGCAGATTGAAATAAATAGAATCTTTTGTAATGAATAAAGAAAAATGTGGAGCAAGATTTTTTTCTTCCTTTTATTTACAAATTTGAAAGGACTCTTTTATTAAAATTTTGCTGACATCAGTTTCAGACGAGTCGGGTGTATATAACACCGTATAATTCCTTTAAGGTATGAGGGATGTTGAAATCACCGCAGATTACAATTTCTGGGGTGTAATCTTGAAGTGATTCAATTTTTGATATTGTAGAAGAAATCAATTGGATAAATTCTGGGGCGTCCGATTTATGGAGTTTGTTTGTTGGTTGCCTGTAAACAATGCCAAGAACAATATTGAATTGTTTAGAGTAGAGTAAAAGGGCTTCGTTGACTCCATTTGAGAATTCCAGTAGTGGAGTGAAAAAAGGGGCAACATCTTCACGAATGTATAATGCAACACCGCCACTGTATCTACCATGTTTGGCTTTTGGTCGATTTCGATCCTTTCTAAAAATTCTCGGCTAGTTCGAAACGCAGGTCACAGGTCACAGGTCGCAGGTCACAGGTCACAGGTCAACAAAGTGCAGACCGGAAAAAAGATAATAAGATCATAACATATAGTGAAAAATTCTATAACCTTGTATCTCAAGCTCAGCTTTATTGTGATGTTTCGACAACCAAGTTTCAGTTATACCTAAAAATATTTGATTGTCAGTGTGTAGAATGTCACGTAGGTATGGAACTGATGACGGTTTTGTTTGTGGGCACAAGCCTTATGGATATTAAGAAATGAATATTTTGTTATTGGTGTAACGTTGGATATTGATGGTTCGGTAGATGGTTTGTTCGGTTGAAATTCAGGTTTTTGGATTGCATCAATGGTTGTGGAAGGATTGGAGGATTGAATCTTAGTTGATTGTTCTGATGATTTGGATTTTCATAATATCAATCAGAGAAAATATTATCATCAAAAGTATTTACAATTCTTACAATTTTAAAACGTACCTTATTAACAAAGAATTAGTGAAAACAAAGTAATTTTATTTAAAAAAACATCTATAAATATAAGTATACTAAGGGGAAAAAGAGTTCAGAGGACCCAAGAGAGGTTTCCCTTTAGCTTTACACATTTTTTTTATAAGCAACTCCAATTTTCGGGTCAGGTCTAGAGTTGCTAAGGAACTTTCGAAATCCAGGCCTTAAGTTGCTGACAGGGTTGCTTTAAATTTTTCAAGTTGAAAATGGGGGAAATTAGTGTTTGAATTTCTTTATTGAATAACATAAAATTCTGTCAATTTTGAATGGGCAATTTTGAAAGATTTGGAAGGCTCCGTTTTAAAGTAGTGTCAAATTTATTTTGAATTGCCAAGGAAAAAAGTTGCTAACTTGGATTTGAGGCCTCAGGGTTGCTAAACAAGCTGCTAATTTTTTGAAGCCATTTTGATGCCTGAACCCTTAGCAACTCGGTTGCTTACTAAAAAAATGTGTAAAATACAGAAATTATAAAAGCAGAATTAAAAGAACAGAAAACCCAAAGGTTCATAAACAAAAGCAAGGCTTGAGCAGCTTTTATGAAGGTCTGTTTAGCATTTCGGCATTTGGATAAAAACGACGAGGAACGCTCCAGGCCGCGCAACTTATGTAGGAAATGACGGCTTCAAATCCTACAAAGAAGATTTGCTTCTAGCCCTTCGGGCTTTGAATTCAATGACCCAGACTACCTGCATTACCCAGGCTAGTGTGTATATATGTGGGCGTGTATATATATTTTCAAATACCCAGACAACTTGCAATACCCAGCTGGGGTGCATAAATGTGGACGTGTATACATTTTCAAATACCTAGACAACTTTCATTACCCAGGCTGAGGTTTATATTTGTGGGCGTGTATACATTTGCAAATACCCAGACAACTTGCACTAGCCAGGCCAGTGTGTTGTTGTAATGATTATGTTTTATTGAAGAAGTTACATATGTCGTATGTGATACATTTTAATACATATTACACAGTTACACGCATAAACATATCTTATTTATAGCTAGATTAATTAACGGCAACGTCGTGCACGGAAATGCCATGATATTTATCCGACATTAAAGTCCGACAGTTATAAAAAAGAAAACAATAGTTTCGGGAAGGTATATATTGCAAGATAACCTCTTTTTTTGTGGCGGGACAGCGGGAAAGCGGGCGTGTCATAGAGTTTGGGAGCGCGGGGTATTACAATTCGAGAGGGATATTACAAAATAATACACCGCTGAAGGATAAGAACCCGCAACCTAAATAAAATCAGTCATACAATTATGTTATATTAGAGTAAGGATTCGGTGAATAAGCCTTTAGCAACGACTTGAAATTTGGTTGCTAAGGAGATTTTTCTACTACCATGGTGAACTTAAGTCTTAATTCTGATTGAAATACTTGAGGTATGACTTTGAAATGTTCAGGGCATGCTCAGGAAGTGTTCTAGTTGCCAAAACACCCATGATTCAAAAATCTAGAATTTTTTTTATGAATTTCTAAATCTCAGGTAACTGCCACCTAACGATTCTCCTTTTTCTATTTTTGAAAAATCGTACCCTTACAGTGCAGTTCAATATGGCTGAAAAGGTACCCTTTCAGTGCATTTTCTCTTGATTTACCCAACCCTTATAGTGCACTATATTTCTCAGTTGTAAATCTGTGCGAAAGAAGAAGCTTGGGAAATTTTCTGTTTCAAAGAAAAACTGTCAAAATTGTTCTTGTCAGCTGTAATTATCAGACAATAGAATCTTTTTCAAACAAACAAGAAGTAAAAACCTTTCTTTTTATCAATTATTTTGAATTTGTTTTAAAATTCGACTCTTGCAGTGCAATCTCACAGAAACACACCCTTACAGTGCATTTTGGGATGCTGAAAAACCCCACCCTTAAGCGCGGCACTTGACGTAGGCCAGATCATATGAGTGCCCCCCCCCGGGCAAATTTTTAAACACCAATAGCACTCACCAAGAGGTGCGAGAAGAGGTGCTCATTCATACCTTTTTTAAATAACTTTTGATTGGCTTAACTTTAGATGCTGAAATTTTGCAAAATGCAAGAGAATATTGAAAAGCACATTTTGGAACAAAATTTTTTTAGAAATTTGATGACGTCAGCAGAAATAAACAAAAAACACATTTTTGAAAAAATATGCTGACGTCAGCAAGATTTCAAAAAAAAATTTGATTTGAAATGTGGCTATTTATAATGTCCTACTTTGAATAAAATTTCAGCATCTAAAGTTAAGCCAATCAAAAGTTATTCAAAAAATAAGTTTTGCTGACGTCAGCATTTTTATATTTTTTGCAATATTTATTCATATATCTTTATTTAGGCAAGCAAAAAAATTATTGAACAGCTCTTTTCATATTCTACACCCTAAATACGCTCCAAAACGGTATGAATGAACACCTCTTGGCGAGTGCTATTGGTGTTTAAAAATTACTGAAAATTTGGACATGCCTTTAAATGCTTGAGCAGGTTTACGAGGGGCGGTCTGGACTGGAAAAAAATAAATAAATCAACATAAAAATGTCAAAAATGAACAATATGACACGAAGCGAAAGTGGTGAAAGCTGTCTTGAGTGAACATCTAAAGCGGACGCTTCGGATACTTTCTAAGAGAATAACAGGAGGTAAACAGGTTTAAGACAACTTCCAAAGAACAGATTTAGGTCAAATTCCAAGGATGAAATAATGCGAAATAATGTCACATCATATCTATTTCGCTTTGGACAAATTCAACTTTGTGTTAAACTTTTTTTCGTATGCAGTTTTAACCAAAATGAGATTTTCAACCTCTTTGGCTTTAACAACGCTAGGTTTCTTGATTGTACTTCCTTCTAATTGTTCTAAGATTATTGGGCTGACCTTCCAGCGCAGCTGGTTTATTCATTTTCATTTTTCAATTTTTTTCCAATTTTTTTTGTTTGATAATATTCCACTCAAGAATATATTTTCAACGAGCACAAAATCGCAATTCAATTCGAATTCTATCAAACCAACAATGACAAGAGTCTAATCAAGGCTAAAGTTCAATTCAAAACTGACAAATATCCACAATGTCGATATTTAAGTGGGTACACATTTTGTTTATAAATGACTTCAATTTACGAATCAGGGCTACTTGGTTTACTTAGCGTTTTAGCTCATTTTCTGAAAAATTTGTATTCAAATGAAAGTTATTCATATAAATGCAAAACACCTAGCATCTATAATTTGGAAATCTTTCAATCTTACCGCTTGGAACATTAGCAACTTGAATATTCTTAAATTCAAAGTTTATGACAGAGAGTGCGACATCACTGTGCTGTCGTATATACTTATGAAAAGTTTTTCCTGATCCTATAATTGGTTTTCCATTTTATTCAGTTGTGAGTTGAAATTTTTCCTTATTGAAGGAGTAAATACCGCCTTTACTGTCTCTAAGTTACTGCAGTATCAGTGTATTGTATTGTAGTAGCAATATAAGTGAATACGGAGATACGACCATATCATTTAGTGCTGACGGAGAAAATTTTATCTAGACTCATTCGTTGGATGCAGTATTTGCATCACAAAAGTTGTCATTAAAAAAATGCGCCCGCAGAAAAATAACGAAAATATTTGTTTAGATATCGTAAAGTTTTGCTTATTTGGAATAACATTGCGATGACAATAAGTCAATAGGACATCCAAGATTGTGCGAGCGAAGCGAGCAAGAAAATTTTACTGGTTAAAATAGCGGAGTAGACTTATCTTTTTTGAAAATTTTTCTGCATGAAACTCATGAAGAAACTAAAAGGTAAATAGTTTTATACCGAAATACCCTTTTTTATTGATAAAAATATCGAAATACCGACAAAAAACAGGCAATTTACCGATACCGGTAGAAAATGAAATACCGTAATCCCGTCGTTTTTTTCTCGTAATACTGATTTACCGGGGGTAAAAAGGCCCAATACCGTCATACCGTAAAAGTGAAACCCCCCCTAAAAAATTAGTCCAAGGTAACACACGCAACAGTGAAAAGTTAAGTCTTGGGTGCCACATGGAAAAGTGCGAAGTGTGTTGTGAGCTTACAGGTTCTACACATATCAATGACGCAAATAGGCAACCTTGGGATAGCAAATATGTTTGCTGTTAGTTGGTACAAAATAAATAAACACTCAACTTTTCATTAGATAAGCATTGCAACATCCACTAATTAAACACTGAAATATCTTCCTTTTTCTGGACTACGTGTAACACAGCATCGTCTCCATTGTTTTTGTCCTAATTTACCCCCGGGTCTGTATACTTTTTCTTTGATTATTCACCCACGATAACTTCATTTTTCTTTCTTCAACGAATAGAAAGTTTGTAAACATCCATACAAAGATTTCCTTTTCTTTCTCATCCAATTGTATTAATCATTATCGTGCAAAAATATGAAAATTCAGGTGAACCTATTGAACAGGAAAGAATTGGACGGTTTCGCAACCAGCGATTATAAAAAAACATGTTGGGGTGTTCGCAGTCTAAACTGGAATGCTATAAATAGCTTTTCATTCTAGTTGAGAATTGTATTCATCTGCTCTCATCTTTGATTCAAGATGTTGAAAGTCAAAGAGATGATACTTGTTGTTGTGTTCTTGATTTTTCAAGTTCAAACGGCTATTGGATGTGAGGTTCAGTATGGTCTTAACTATCCACGGCACAACATTGATTCGAAGATTCTGGGTACCTGGCAAGAATGTGCTATTTGGTGCGACACTGTGCCTGGCTGCAACTTTTGGACATGGGTTCATAACGAAGCCGGTGGGTCTAACCAACTTAGATGCTATCTAAAATCGCAAGGAGTAATTAGTGGTATCAATAAAAATTGGAGAGCGGTTTCAGGATCTAAAGGATGCACCAACTCAGTTCAGCACAATCGTTGCACACCACACTATGGCCGATTTTGGTATGATTGTGGTTCTTTTGTGAACTTCTTCCCTATCCTAACTTGGCAACATTGTGCTGATGTATGTAGTACACTAGCAGAGTGCCATCATTGGCAATGGAAACATGATGTAAAGAAATGCTATACTCGTACAGGGGGGATAGCCAACACTTGTCAATTGACCCAGAACCCAGATTTTGTAAGCGGCATTCGAAACTGCCAACAAGCGGAATTCCAACACCTTAAATTATTTTAATATACATCATGATCGATATTGAAAGAGTAGAAAATAGATTGAATTGAATATTTTGTTTCAAGATTTCTTTTTTACTCTTTTTCCTTTTGTTTTGTTTTTGCTTTTTGCTTTTTTAATTTTTCATTTGCAACTTTCTTTTTCAAAAAACACAACAATAGCATAATTCAAAAAATCTGAAAAAAATTTAAAATCTTTCGATTAAATACACGTTTTTTAGTTATGGTTTTTACCCCTCGATGCATACAGCCTATATAAAAAATATGAACTGAACCATAAAATGGCTTTCTTTGGCAAAAAAGATGAGGGGGCATGACCCCGTCATGTGCATAGCACTACTTCGTCACATATCCTTACTTCGTCTCCTATTGTTATTTTCTCTTTTACGTCATAATATATGCATGAATAATTGCATAAATTATTTCTGATTGATCTTGAGATTAGAGGTGGTTTCTACTTGCTTTTTTTTATTTTATTGTTCTGTAACACCTCTATAGCTGTTCTATGGTTGATCTCTCTTTTTTTCAAAGGTGTTAACCCTTTAAGTGCCGATGTCGTATATATACGACATGGGCTATATAGGAGGGCGAAGCCCTCCTGTAATGCCCAGTTTGAGTTAGAAATCGTTATTTTTGGTCGAACTCGTAGGAATTAGATTGTCCTTTATGGTCAAGCAAAAAAAAATTCAAAAGTGAGTCTTTCCAGCGAAATTTTAAGCAAAAAAGTCAAAAAAATGCAAAAAATTGACAAAAATTCACTTTTTTGAGATTCTGACCGTTTTTTGACTATTTTTGGTCAACGAGTGATCCAAGAACCTCCAAATTTGGCCCTGTTTTACTTTATTTCCTGTCTTCTAGTGAATTGATTTGAAATTTTACCACTGGGCACCTTTTCATCAGTTCAGTCAGGTCCGCGCAGCGGGCTTGACTGCTTTAATTCCCTAACCTACCCCCCCCTTGGCCGCCGCCCACCACGCCCTTCCTAAATCGGGCGGCGCCGAAGGCGCCCAAAAGAAAGAAGAGACTCTAAGCTATCCAACGAGCTATATACGAGCTTCTAATTCCTTCTAGATCAGGAGATATAAGCCCTTAAAGTTTGAACTAGCGATTTTTTAAAAAAAACTTAGAAAAAAGGACCCTGGCACTCAAAGGGTTAAATAAAGAAAAATTGCAAAAATTATTTTTTTTTTTAGATTTCTCAATTTTTGGCCTAAACTCACTCAAAAAATGCTGAAAAAACCAAAAAAATCACATTTCATTTTCATTCCAAATTTTTTTTTCACTTTTTGTTTAACCCTTTAAGTGCCGATGTCGTATATATACGACATGGGCTATATAGGAGGGCGAAGCCCTCCTGTAATGCCCAGTTTGAGTTAGAAATCGTTATTTTTGGTCGAACTCGTAGGAATTAGATTGTCCTTTATGGTCAAGCAAAAAAAAAATTCAAAAGTGAGTCTTTCCAGCGAAATTTTAAGCAAAAAAGTCAAAAAAATGCAAAAAATTGACAAAAATTCACTTTTTTGAGATTCTGACCGTTTTTTTGACTATTTTGGTCAACGAGTGATCCAAGAACCTCCAAATTTGGCCCTGTTTTACTTTATTCTGTCTTCTAGTGAATTGATTTGAAATTTTACCACTGGGCACCTTTTCATCAGTTCAGTCAGGTCCGCGCAGCGGGCTTGACTGCTTTAATTCCCTAACCTACCCCCCCCTTGGCCGCCGCCCACCACGCCCTTCCTAAATCGGGCGGCGCCGAAGGCGCCCAAAAGAAAGAAGAGACTCTAAGCTATCCAACGAGCTATATACGAGCTTCTAATTCCTTCTAGATCAGGAGATATAAGCCCTTAAAGTTTGAACTAGCGATTTTTTAAAAAAAACTTAGAAAAAAGGACCCTGGCACTCAAAGGGTTAAAGAAAAATTGCAAAAATTATTTTTTTTTTTAGATTTCTCAATTTTTGGCCTAAACTCACTCAAAAATGCTGAAAAACACCAAAAAATCACATTTTCAAAATTTTTTTTTCACTTTGTTTAACCCTTTAAGTGCCGATGTCGTATATATACGACATGGGCTATATAGGAGGGCGAAGCCCTCCTGTAATGCCCAGTTTGAGTTAGAAATCGTTATTTTTGGTCGAACTCGTAGGAATTAGATTGTCCTTTATGGTCAAGCAAAAAAAAATTCAAAAGTGAGTCTTTCCAGCGAAATTTTAAGCAAAAAAGTCAAAAAAATGCAAAAAATTGACAAAAATTCACTTTTTTGAGATTCTGACCGTTTTTTGACTATTTTTGGTCAACGAGTGATCCAAGAACCTCCAAATTTGGCCCTGTTTTACTTTATTCTGTCTTCTAGTGAATTGATTTGAAATTTTACCACTGGGCACCTTTTCATCAGTTCAGTCAGGTCCGCGCAGCGGGCTTGACTGCTTTAATTCCCTAACCTACCCCCCCCCCCCTTGGCCGCCGCCCACCACGCCCTTCCTAAATCGGGCGGCGCCGAAGGCGCCCAAAAGAAAGAAGAGACTCTAAGCTATCCAACGAGCTATATACGAGCTTCTAATTCCTTCTAGATCAGGAGATATAAGCCCTTAAAGTTTGAACTAGCGATTTTTTAAAAAAAACTTAGAAAAAAGGACCCTGGCACTCAAAGGGTTAACAAACAAACTTAATAAAGTGAATGGATGATCGCCGGGATGATCGCTTATTATTTTTTGAACAATTTCTATCTGTGGAAGTTTTAAAAATCGAATTTTTTTCAGCTAGTTTCTTTAGTATCTCTAAAACTAATGATAAAGTCTCCTTATAACAAGTCAAAATGTAGAAGAAAGAAGTTTTTTGATACATACATCAACCAGGTCACAATTTCTGGGACACTTTCGTTTTCGACAGATCACTCTATCCTATCCTGGTGACGGTTGGGATCCCTTAAAATCGGTCATACCGGTTAAAGGGTTAAAGATCGCCCTAAAAATTTCAATAATATTTTTAGGGTTAAGATTCAAAAGAAAGAACACCCTTAGCTTAAAAAAAATTTGAATATTCTTAACGAATCTCAATAGAAAAAGGTATATCTCATTCTGTCTCGTCGGGCGTTTCGGCCGCAAATGTACTAAAAGTGCAAGTTAGCAATTCCTCTTCACCTGAACTTTCAATATATCGTAAAATTCTTTAAATATCGAAGAAATTTTTGGACGAATAATGGAAGTGAGGAGAGCTTTTAATGAAAGATACGATTAAGTAACATTTGGTGGGGTTTTATGTGAAAAATATCTGAATGTTTAAAAAGTAAAGAGTCGCGACCAAGTAGTGTTTGGTGTTTTTGATCCAAACTATGAACATTTCTGATGAGGAAAATCGCGCGACGGAGTAGTTTTTAGTTTGTTTGATCAAAATTATGAACATTTCTTATGAGTGAAAAGGCATGACGAAGTAGTGTTTGATGTTTTTGCAGGCACGACGCAACGGGTACGGCAGGTACGGCGGCCGCCGTACCAGATTTTCACAAAAATACCCGAAGTTTTCCTCTTCGTCGGTCAAATCGCAATAGAATCGCTTAAATTTCCTCATTCGCCGTACCAGATATAAAAAGCTTCCGTCGTGCCTGTTTTGGTCCAAAATATAAAGATTTCTAATGAATAAAAAGGCGTGACCAAGTAGTATATTGTGTTTTCGGTCCAGATTTGGAATATTTCTTATGAGTAAAAAGGCGTAACCAAGTAGTGTTTGATGTCTTTGGACCAAACTATGAAAACTTTTTATGAGTAAAAAGGTGTGGTTTATGGTCCAAATAATGAACATTTCTTATGAGTTTAAAGGCGTGACCAAGCAGGACCAAGTAGTGTTTGGTGTTTTGGTGCAAACTATGAGCATTTTTAAGGATAAAAAAATGTGACCAATTAGTGTTTGGAGTTTTTGGTCCAAATTAGGAATATTTCTTATGAGCAAAAAGGCTTGACCAAGTAGTGTTTGGAGTTGTTGGTCGAAGTTATGAACATTTCTAATGGGTTAAAAGACGTGACCAAGTAGTGTTTGGTATTTTTGGTCCAAGTTATTAACATTTCTAATGAATGAAAAAACGTTACCAAGTAGTGTTTGATGTAAACATGACCAAGTAAGGATAAATCTTTTTGACTGATCTGCAAAATCTAACTTTTAAATCACGTGACCGTGTGGTCAGAATATAAATTTTTGTGAAATTTTTAAAGAACTCTTACGCAAAACATCGTGACCAAGTAAGGATAAATCTTTTTGCCTGATCTGCGAAATCTAACTTTCAAGTCATGTGACCAAGTAAGGATAAAATTATTTGACTGATCTGCAAAATCTAACTTTCAAGTCATGTGACCAAGTAAGGATAAATTTTTTTGACTAATCTGCAAAATCTAACTTTCAAGTCATGTGACCAAATAGGGATAAATTTTTTTGACTGATCTGCAAAATATAATTTTCAAGTCATGTGAAATGTGTAGAGCATCCGTGCATGCGTATTATGGTTTCTTCGAGATATTTCTTTAGAATTTCCATCACGATTGTTTATCGTGCACTCACTCTTCAAAATGTTACATGTATAGTAGTGATTTGATTGGTCAGTTAAAGAAATGTATAATGTCAAAATATATTTTTTATTTACCTCTGCGCCCATCATTTTCACACCTAACTGTAGTTATTTTACGTATTCTAGAAAAATATATCTGTCAATCAATTTTCCATATTTTATTCAAAGATATCTGTCAATCAACTTCTTAGCTTGCATAATAGCGTATGTTACGTCATGTTTAAATGATTAACAATAATCTAGTAGAAACCATGTATATTCAGCTGTTTAATTTTTAAGCATAAATTATGATGTAGAAAAGAAAATAACAATATGAGACGAAGTAAGGATATATGACGAAGTAGTGCTATGCACACAGTGGTAAATAACTCTTGACCGAAGTCTGTATCCTTAACTTTGCCCAAGTGAAGCACAAAATGAAGTTTCTGGCATCAAAGAATGACGAAAAGTTATTTTTTTCTTATTCATTTTCAAAGAATTTTAAAATTATTTTTCTCCAGTTTATTACAGTTCTCTGAATTATTCTGAATTGAAAGGTTTTTTTACGCTTATTAAAAGGAATTTTTTTGTCGCATTTTTTTAGGAATCTTTTTGTTTTTAATGGATTGAGATTTTTCATAAGAAAACAGGGTATCTACAGTATCTACGACCTGTATGTACAATATAATGCATATTTTTTGTGTAATGCTTCATTCAAAATATACAAGAGGTTCATTTTGAATATCTTCTAATATGATATAGTTTCAACACCACCTGGTACTGAGAAATGACCTTTTTAAGAGGTTTTTTATTGTAATGTCATCCAGTATTTCTTCTGAAAGATTTTTCGGAAAAAAATCAATCTAAATTTCATATATTATAGAATGTTTTAGAAAGTATTTAAAAGAATATATGATTTTTGTGTTGACCATATAAATCTATTATAATATTTTAGATGGTAAATGTATAAATTCATATATCTTAAATTTTATTCTAGAGAAAGATAATGCAATCATCAACAATATTTCAAAAATTGAAGGCAATCTGTGTTCCTTTGGTGTAAAACTCGTCTTATGGAAACTTGCAGCGGTTTATTGAAGCAATCAAATTTTAGATAATGACTGCATCGGTGAAGAGTCGTTATTTGAGTATGCTTTGTTTCCGTTCAAACTAACTTTCCGGCAAGCAAAATTATGTGGGAATGAAGAGATTTTATTCTTCCAATGTTTATCAGCTTTGTGCTGTAAAGCAGCTGATAAATCAATTGGAGTTGAAACTGTGATATGGATGCTGAATACATTCTCAATTTACTTCACACCAAAACAAATGTGGGATGGCATAATGATGCCACAGTTGAAAATATTCTAGCCTCGAAATCACTGGTAAAATCAGAAGAGCATATAATAGCAGCATTAGAAATGATCAAACAACTATTGAATAAAACAAATCTTGAAGTTCTGCAAACCATTTACAATAAGGAGGATAATTTACCGCTCCTTGGTCATGTGTTGTCGATTATTTTGAAATTTCTAGAGAAACAAAGAAATAAAGAGTTATTGGTGACAGCTCTTGATGCCATTCAACTTCTAAGTGGTGGCAAGTTTACCACTTCATCCCTTGCTAATACTGTTGCATCATACATTCTTCACCTCAAATACTAACCAATCAACAAAATTATTGATCCCAGCTTTGCAAATGTTTGGTAAAGTTACTAGCTTGGTATTGAATGATAATGACTTGCCAAAACCTCCCAAACTGTCTTTGGATAATATACAGCAATTGGTTTTGGTCAAAGTTGATAATACCAACGGTGCTGATTGTATAGATAAATCCAGCAAGGACGAAGGCTCTCAAAGTATACAGAAACAGCGTGATAAAAATTGGTACAAAACAACTTCAGAACACGTCAGAACCATTTTACAAAACGCTCTTCCAGTATTGGTGTTTACAACCCCAAAATAAGGTTAGCATTGGTTGATTTTGTTGGAACACTGCTGAACAAATGTTTATTGGCATTGAAAGATTCGATTCCCATTCTTATGGATTCACTTGCCAAATTTCTTAGTGATGATATAGATTAGGTAAAAATGAAGAGTCAACATTTGTTGGAACAAGTCAAAGATGATTTCAAAACTAAAGGTATTACCTTTTGATTAAAAACCCTGCTTTTTTTAATGGTAGTTTTTAGCAGAGCGACTTTTCTTTGGGTTTGATATTGTTTATTCAGCACCAGACTAGCCTTAATTAAACTTATTAAACATATGTTCTAAGATTTATAATTGAAAAAAGTTGCCTTTAAATGATAAATAATAATAGGAAAACATCCAGTCCACCACATACTGATTAGGAAATGCTTTGCAAAGAGTCAAAAAATATTCTGACAACAACCTAATTTCACATTTGAAACACTAATTTTTTTAACTAATTTCCAAGTAATTTTTAGACTTTTTCCCTTTCGTTTTAAAAGCAAGCTAGGTGTACAAATTTCAACATTATTGGTTTAGTTGTACAATCTACACCTATACACGTTTTATTAAACTAAGACAAAAACCTTTGAATACCTCAGTTATACCTCTTTGCGTTTAAAGGTTCTTAGAAATGTTTTTATTTTCAGCATTTTGTGAGTATCAAAAAATCCCATGTTCTAGAGCCTGCAAAGCCCTAATGCGCTTGAATATTCTTAAATTCTGGATCTGAAAACAGCTGAAAGCCATGTCTTTTTAAAGATGAAAAACGACATTGATGTGCTTGTTCTTTGAATGTACTTCAACTTTGAGCCTCGTAGCCTTAAGTGTTCTTTTACTATTTTAATTAAAAATGTGCACTTTACCCGTGTTTAGGTGTCCTTGATATGACTGATATTCTACAAAACAAACTCCATTCCATGTTTCTATCTCTGCCATGGATAATGCATTCTGGGAGCGATGACATCATCAAAGGATATTTAATAATCTTTGGTGACTCATTCGAAGATTTCTTATCGTCCTCCTCGCACTTGAAAACATTCTTCTCTGCTCTACTACAGGTATCATTCACGTTAAAAAAATTTCAATTATTCAATTTCAAAGTCTGTCTAATGTTTGGAGTAATTTGATATTGGGAGTACCCTTCGACGTCAAAGGGACGTAGCTTACGATTACCAATACGTCACTTAAAAAATAGAAAAAGTGACGTGTGGGGTGGACATTTTGAAAATTCTTGGAAGGCTCTCCAGTGGTGCATATCATGAATTTGTAGGTGGTCATTGCAATGAAGTTGAAAATCGTCAAGCTATCTGACGTTATTGAAAACTCTCAAGAGATAGCTTGAGCAAAGAAAGTTTATAAATGATATTTATCGTTTTTCCATTTTTCTCAGCCATGTTTTTAGATTGTCCTTTTCTTCCGTACCTTTAAACATCGCATACTCAAAGAATTGTGCAAACATGTTGAGCTAGATGATTGTATCATTGCCAGACTACAATTTCAAAAATCACGAAAGCTAATCAAAGCAAGAAAATTCTGTATAAGCTTATTTATATTTTTCACTCTTCCGTGTTTCGAAGTACACGCTTTTTTTTATAAGAATGTCTTCTATAAGAATATCAGGATGAAAATTGGCAAAATCGTAAGAATACCCTGAGAATGCCCTCTAGGGTGAATTTCACAGAATTTGATAAGAATACAGTCATTTTGTATTTGATTAACAGAAAAAAACTGCTTCCTTTGTTAGATATGAATTTAAACTTTGAGGCAGAAATGCAATTTTAGTTCCAAATGTTCATTCAAAAGCTCAAAACTTTGAAATTGATCATTTCTCATGTTTGTAAAAAAGTCAAGTCTAAAAAAGTAAGAATACGTCAAGAATATTTCACCCTCAATTTTGGCAATTTCTTAAGCATACTTGACCCTCATCGTACCAAAGTACACTATTCTTATTAAAGCGTGTAAGGTGTGGTTCATTCCAAATACACCGTTTAATTTTCAACTTTTTGTGAAGCAAATTATGAGCGAAGCAGTTTTGCTATACAGTGTGGTCGTAGTGGATGCATGATTGTAAAATTTGATATACATGTTGCTAATAAAACTATATTAAATTTGATTCAGCTTTATTGTTGGATCAAATGTTGGGTTCATTTGCGCAAGTCATAAAATTGCAACTTTTTAAGAAAATTGTTCGAAATCATGTTGAATGAAGTTTGATCGCCGTCAAACCTTTCATCCAACATTTTCTATGAGATTGACATCCAATTTTGGATGCATTTGCGTAATCATGTTGGATGAAAATGTTTTACTTTTTTGCACAAATGACTTTTCATGCAATTTTTCTAATTTTTCCACGTGACTTTTCGTCCAACATTTCGTCCAACAATGAATTTGAAATTTTGGATTAAATTTTGAATTCATTTGCGCCGGCCTTAAAAGTCAAAATGTGTCAAAAATGAGCTATTAGTAAAAAAGCACCACGGTGGTGGAAAACACCCCCTGATAATAATAGGGTTAAAGGCATGAAACGAAAATTATGAATTTTTTTCTTCGAAAATAATGATATATTTCGAGTATGAGTAGTAAGATAAAGTTTTCCTAACATTACAAAAAAAAGGTCCCAAACACCATTACCCGTGAGAATTACAATATCAATGTCATGTCGTGAGATGAATTATTTTCCATAACGCTTGTTGTGAGGGTATGGACGTCCGACAGGTCCGTAAGGGTATCGACCGTATGGGTAGCCGCCTCCGTATGGATATCCACCCGGGTAATAAGGGCGACGTCTTCGGAAACCAAATCGTCTTCGGAAACCAAATCGTCTTCGGAAACCAAATCGTCTTCGGAAACCGTGTCGTCTTCGGTGTCTTCGTCGGCGACGTCGCCGCCATAGCAACGGTTTCGGATCGTTCAGGTCTGCTGTATTGAAATAATTTCAACAAATTTGTGAAGTCAGATCTCACAATAATGAAAAAATAAATTCTCTCGCATAACATGTGCTGGACACCGACCAGTAAAAAGATCATTTCTAATCACTTCCAAGAAAGAAGAATGATTTAAGATTCAGATTCTATGTAAGGCAAAGGTCAAACTGACCCTTAAGTTGTAATCTAAGTCTGATATAAGTAGAGAAAGCAAGTGAACATGTAAAGAGGCCTAAATACCAGGGAAAAATAGAATAAGAGATGAAACAGAGCAAAAAACCCCATCCAATGGATTAAAGGATTTACAACATACCTTCTTCATCTTTGACTTCGTCCAATGAGCTCTCATCTTGCTCTACGATATCTTCTTCATCTTGTGATGACGTCATCATGTCTTGCGATTGGTCGTCTTCTCCATCCTGTTGTTGTTGATCGGCGATAGCATTGTCTTGTTGTTCGCTCTCTTCCGTACCTGAACACAAAAATTGTTAAGAAAATTATTATTACGACAAACATGATTTATCAAATATAGACAAAAAGATCCGAAATGACTAAATGATATTCATTCTCTTTGCCTTGAGATGATATCTGTTCTGATAACGACAAGTTACAAAAATTCGATTTGGAAGGTGAAATAAATTGTAAAACTTACAATGCACTGCGTAGACACAAAGTGCCAAAAGCAGCAAAGCTTTCCAAATCTTCATTCTGTTGATTGTCTTGCTTGCTTGAGCAAGTTGAATGATTTTGGAAGTCAAAAATTCTGACTTTTTATACAGCAATGAGACAAGGAAGTCTCGACTTTAATATGTAAAAATAAGACTTGTCAGTGTCTCTCATTTCCGTACTATATGCCATTGGGAGGATATACAAGAGCTCATTTTAAAGATTGCTAATTGCTGCTTCCTTGTACAAAGATTTCATAATTTGATCACTTTGTAACGCTTAGCCTGAATATTCAAGCTGTGAAATATTTTCTTATTTTTGATATTTCTGCTCTTTACAGCTTGGTGTGTACCTTAAAAATGCTTGTAAATAATGGAACCTTGTTTTTTGTAATGTTAGTAAAACGTTTTTAGTCGTTATTATATATCATTATTTTCGAAATAAAAATTTCATCGTAGACGTAGACCTTTCAAATTTTTTGTAGGGGCTAATAAAGTTTTGCTAAATTTTATTCCAATACCTCAAACGGAGACTTTTTTACGGAACGAAATTTTGAGTCTGTAAAATCGCCATTTTTCAGAAATTATTTTTTTAATTTTAGAAGTCAAAAGAAAATCATAATTTACAACTCTTGTGAAAATTTGGTGTGATTTGCTTCATTAGATCAAAAGACATTTAGTCGGTCGATAAATTATATTTCCAGATCATTTAAAATGGAAATGATTGATCTGAAAAAGTATGAAATTTTGAGCCACAAACACTCAAAGAAAAGTACCTCCATATCATTTTGACGTCAAATCTTGTCAGGCTACAGTTTTACCTCTTTGTGAATTCGAGTAAAAGAACATACATTTTTTTAGCTCGAAACTTTACGCTCTTCGACATGATATCAATCATTTTGATTTGACTTCAGAAAATCAGATATTTTCCTAGCCCTCATTTCCTTGCATTTTTTGCATGCATCACTTTTTTGGTCATAAAAATATTCTCCAGGCCTATCTATTTTACATTTTAAAATGAAGTCCTTCTTGGCTAAACCTATAAAGGGGGAGGGGGTTGTTGTAGGGGTTCGAAATACCGTTTTCCCGCCAAAATTTTTGCTTAATCCCGGAATCCCGAAAATTGAGAACAGTAATAACACCGTCACACCGGTTTGTACAGGTTCAAATACCGGCATAATGACAAAAAATAAGGCCAAATACCGTCACCGTCTGATTTAAAAAAATACCGTTTTCCCGTCTTTTTTTTCGTCAAATCCCATAATACCGTACTAAAAAATGGCCAATCCCGTCACACCGTAAAAACACAAACCCCCCCCCTTTAAAAGATGTTTAGAAGACTCTAGTGTTGAGCCCTCTGCTACTGCTACAGTTTCTTCTCTGTTACGCGTAAAGCTGAAGTTGTGTCTACAATCCAATATTAATTGCCCTTCGGTATTTGTTTCATAATATTGCAAAAAACAATTCAACGGGCAAAATTGGAATGCCTGCTTCATCGGTCAATCTTTTTACTGTTCAAAAGGTGGCAAAATTATATATACTATTCGAGATTAACATTTCATATCTTAGTAAGGGGGAATTTTTTTTTTTTTTTGAGGTCGCTCGACTTTTTTAGTCAAAGCACTTGTTATATTTTCTGAAAAGCTAAGGGATAAGGGAACCAAAATAACATGTTATATAACATTTTTCAAACACTTTTATGTGTTTTTCCGACAAATATAACGGTCTTAGGCAAAAATCATAGGGTCAACTTTTTATGAAAATTTTAGCTTGATAATAGGACTACTGTGATTTGACGTCAAATCTTGTCTTGATCGTACTGACGTAGGTATGTTTTTGAACTTCAAGCGACAGTATTTCTTTGTGTGTTTTAGTCAGAGAGTTGTTGTAATATATTTCTTTGCTCAGAATTTCATGCTCTTTCAGATGGTACCAATCATTTTCGTTTATTTTGACTCTTGAAAATCAGCTATTTCTTTACCCCTTATTTTCCCTTGCAGTTTTGCCTATGGCGTCAATATTTTTGTCATAAAAAGTTTTCCCGGGCCAAATCTGCGTCCTCCCTCTCAAAGATATCTTGTAATATACTGTTCTTTAGAATAGGCTAAAATGACCAGGTCGTAAAAAATATGTCATGGGAGCCCAGGTTTGGCCCCCTACTATGAGAAAAGAGAGACCTGTTGTATATTTTTGGAAAACTCTCAAAAAATTAATTAATCCCTCTACTATTTTCAGAACTTCGAAAATGACGGGTTGTTGTTCCGACTATATGATTAACATTCTGCTTGCTTTCATTCACCATTCACCATTTCTTCCATCGGTGCACTGAATATCTTGGTTTATCTATATACATGTTTTTTTTTTATAAGCATAACGCTTATAAGCATATGAAGGCTCAGATTTGCAGAATTCCTAAGCATAACATGAGCATATATGTCAGCCATAATATTTTTCAAGTGGTCATTTTGATCTGTTTTTGTTTCATTTTTATCTGGTTTGGTAGAGGTCAAGTAAAAAATAAGACATTCCACGGCTAGCTACATTCCACTGCTCCCAAAATCTGAACGAATTTTTTACAAAATTTCTGAAATTTCATTAAAAAACTTGGCTCGGGGTAAATCATAAGCATAATTTTTAAGCATATAATAAGCATAAACTATGCCTGGATGCTTTGAGAACTTAAGCATACACGAGCCTGACCAAGGGGCATACACTTGCTTATAAAAAAACATGTATTGCGTTAAAACGTGTGCTAATTATATTATAGATATTTACATAATCATCTATCTGACTATTGATGTGATAAATATTCTGACAGTTCCTTAAGACAAGGAAGTTTTAATCACCTTTATGGTATTTTCCTTGTCTCTTTTCCGTGCTTTAAGCTTCCCTTCGTCCTAAAATAAATCACATTATATTCTAAATTCCTATTTCATTGCACAAAAATGAAACTTAACATCGGATGCGATTAAAATCATGAGATATAATCATAGCAAGGAAATTTCGATCAGTATTATGGTATTTTCCTTGTTTCCTTTCTTCGATTTTTACTAATTGTCTGCTTATGGGTATGTTTTGTTTCTTCTTCGTCGAGCTTTGTCTATATCCCTGTATTTCGGGAATTAAAACAATTCGATTCAGTTAGAGGGAAGGAGCACATTGGATTGCCAATCATTTAAACTTTCCTGGTGATGAACTTATTCAATGTTTCAAATTTTTCGCACAAAGATGTGTAACCACAAAACTCTCAAATATGACCGCACCTGATTTTCGAGAAAAAAATTCTGGTAGATTTCAGCCGAAAAACGGGTAAAAAAAGGGTGTTTCGGCTTTTTGAAAAATAGCATAGTTCACTTTTTGTGATTCTTTCCAAAAAATAGGATGCCATTATAGGTAGAAGGCTGACGCAGACTTTTGAAATTTAAATTTTCTCGGCTCAATAAATGAATCTTTAGCTATAAAGAAATAAATATTCTTTATCCTAGTCACGCAATTCTTTGATAAGCACCTGGTTTCTGCATGTGAAGTTGCCATTTTGGACAACATTTATGTTTGGGCATGAGATTTGGGTTGACAAACAAAGCTTTTAAATAAAAGTAAAATATAACTGGACCCGACTTTCGGAACAAATTTTGGGTGCTAATAATCGCTGAGATAAATTTGTCTCGAAAATTCTTTTTAGGTTCAAAATTAATCTCTGGAAAAAAAGCCTCCAAAAACTCACAATGTACTTAAAAATATATTTGATTACCAAATTACTAAATCTTTTGAGAATTGATTTGTATCCTTGCCAAAGTTTTGTAAAGTTCAATTAAAGTCTGTTCCAAAAAATTGCATCCGTACATTTTGTTTTTGATGCATTGCTCTTTTCAGGAGAAAACATAAAATGTAAAGTAATACCTCGTTGAAAAGATAATCTTAAGTGGGTCATTTTAAGACTTTTAAGACAAAAAATGAAGATGAAAAAAATGAAGTTGAAAAATGAAAATGAAATAAGATCTTTTCTACTTGACCAAAATTTTAAATTTGTATTTTTTTAAAACTTTGAGCTTAGCTGATTTTAAATAAGTTTTTAAATATGTTTTCGGATTTTTTATATCTTTCTTGGACCAAAAGCCAACTAGCCACAAGCCATCCATTTTGCCCATTTTTATCCAACTTTGGAGGACTTAGTTAGAGACTTTAGTTAGTTTTATGTTTTGTAAGCATACATCGTTGTATTGTTATTTTGTATAACAGTGCTTTTCGGCCTTCTTTTACAATTTTAATGAGTGTCACATTTGTCAAAGAAAGTCACTATAAGGGCTATATAGTCTACTGATTCAATCGTTTCAAATTTTGTGTTCAATGTTCAATATTCTGTAGATTAACCAGGTGGGCCCATAAAAGTATTTCTTATTTATTAATTTCTCCTAGTGAAAGTATTACGATAGCCTTTCGTGGCGGCAGCGGTGTGGAATGAAATTTAGAAAACGAAAGTACTCGATACGGTGGACGAACTTACTAAATTTGATTTTTGTTTACTAGTTCATGTAGTTCATATAACCACGCACGCTTTTAGATTATCAAACTCTTGTTGGTGATATACCTTTCGGTTTAATTGTTCATAATAGGACCTTAATAGGATATTTTCGAGCTGAAAGAGGTTTCAGTTTCAATTTTGTAATATTTATTTCTATAATCGACACAAAAATATTTTAAGGTATTTTTACAAGGAAGCAGCAATTAACAAAGTTCAAAATGAGCTCATGTATATCCCGCTATTATCGATGGGCCGGATGTGGTATGAGGAGAGATTCTCATTTTCAAGATGGACACTTCCTTGTCTCATTGCTGTATAAAAAGTTGGAGTTTCAACTTCCAAAATTATTCAACTTGCTCAAGCAAGCAAGACAATCAACAGAATGAAGATTTGGAAAACTTTGCTGCTTTTGGCACTTTGTGTCTATGCAGTGCATTGTAAGTTTTACAATTTATTTCACCTTCCAAATCGAATCTTTGTAACTTGTCGTTAACAGGCCAGATACTATTTCAAGGCGAAAAGAATAAATTTCTTACCAATTTCTATGTTCAGGTACGGAAGAGAGCGAACAACAAGACAAAGTTCTCGACGATCAACAACAACAAGATGAAGAAGACGACCAATCGCAAGACATGATGACGTCATCGCAAGATGAAGAAGATATCGTGGAGCAAGATGAAAGCTCATTGGACGAAGTCAAAGATGAAGAAGGTATGTTGCAAATCCTATAATCCATTGGATGGATTTTTTTGCTCCGTTTCATCTTTATTCTATTTTACCTGGTTTCTAGGCATCTTTACATGTTCACTTGCTTTCTCTACTTAGATGAGACTTAGATTACAGCTTGTGGATCCGCTTGACCTTTGTCTTCTATAGAATCTGAATCTTACATCGTTCTTCTTTCTTGGAAGTGATTAGAAATGATCTTTTTACTGATCGGTGTCCACCACAAGTTTTTCGAGAGAATCATTTTTTTGATTATTGTGAGATCCGACTTCAACAATTTGTTGAAATTATTTCAACACAGCAGACCTGAACGATCCGAAACCGTTGCTATGGTGGCGACGTCGCCGACGAAGACATCGAAGACGACACGGTTTCCGAAGACGATTTGGTTTCCGAAGACGATTTGGTTTCCGAAGACGTCGCCCTTATTACCCGGGTGGATATCCATACGGAGGTGGTTACCCATACGGCAGATACCCTCACGGACCTGGCGGACGTCCATACCCTCACAACAAACGCTATGGAAAATAATTCATCTCACAACATGACATTGATATTGTAATTCTCACGGGGAATGGTCTTTTTTTTGTAATGTTAGGAAAACTTTATCTTACTACTCGTACGCAAATATATCATTGTTTTTTGAGAAAAAAATTTCATAATTTTCGTTATGTTTATTAGGGGATGTTTCCGCCACCTTGTTGCTTTTTTGCTAATAGCTCATTTTTGACACTCTGAAACATTTTGACTTTTACTTTAATCTTTTTAGCAACGTGTTTACTAAATTTTTGAAATAAAATTTTTTTTGAAAAACTTCACTCATCAATTTCATTGGTATTTTGAAAACCAGCAAGTATGTTAAAATATCCTTTTTGGTCTTTTGCATTGGTCAGTGGTAGGGGATAGCTTTACGATGGCGCCATTACCTTTATAATGACGTCATCAACCCAAATATTTTTTACTATTAATTTCTTTCACGGACTGGATCATTTCTGCCAAGTTTCAAGTCCATAGCACCTCTAGATCAAAAGTTTTCGAGGCTGGTGGAAACCGGGGAGTTTATCCTTGATATTAGGAACCCCCAAAAAGGTTGATGATAATAAGGTTAACGATACTTTTTTAATTATGAAGGATCTAGAGAAGCCACCCAGCTCGTATCTCAGGATTGAGGGCTGCTACGAAGCTGAGTTTTTGTCCAGTAACAGATTTTAAACAAAATATTATCTCAGAAAATGATTTGCAGCAGCATGATCTTTTGCATCCAACTGACTGCATTTGGTTAAAGACTTTTAAGAATTTTAGTTTTTTACTATTTTAAAGATTCGTAACCTTAAAACCTTCATCCTTATGCAATTCTTCGTCTTCGTTGACGAAATCTTCATCCTAAATCTCTTGTGGTGACGTCATCATCATATCACGTGACCTACCCTTTCTTTATTCGATTCAATCTGGTGTTGATGAGAGTCGATGAAGGTGCCTGAACATAAATAGAATAGTAGGTTATGATCACCTATCGACTCATAAAGCGTGAGTAGACTGGGTTAAAGTTTCCAAGCTAGGATTGACGTCAAATGTGTCTGAAGTTTAATGTATCGTCGATGGATGTTTTTCTTGCGTGCCTTACTTAAAAGAGGCCACAGGTGGTTTGCGTGATGGTGTGATTGGATCTTTATTTTAAAGGTGATGGCGTGGTCTTTGATTTTTAAAACGTGGTACGTGATAGATGATTTTTTGCATAGTGACCCAACAAGTGACAAAGCCCGATTTTCTGGGCCAAAAAGTGCCTTCTTTATTTCATTTTTTTGCATAAAGATAAAGTAAGGTTTAATAAGGGATATCTTAATAACGGGTTTCAAAATAACGGGTTTCAAAATAGTTTTTTCATTCCTTCAACAGATTTTGGAATTCGATACGAATGACGTCACACTTGTGGAAGAGAAGACGCAGTTTTCACACCTTTCTCTAACCAACCAATCAAACGACGGCAAACAGAACAATGATTTCACCGAATCTAAAAAATATTTCAAATACTTCAGCAGTAAAATCGTACGGTTGACAGGTAAGTCTTTATTAAAGCCGTCCTAATAAGTGGGCCCAAGGTTGTTAGTAAGTCTGTGACCGCAGTCGGAGGCGACCCAAAGGCTGGGGGCCGTGGTTCTTAATCTTTCGATGTTTTCCATCCCCCGGACCATTCTAGGATCCCCCCGTTTATTAATTTTTGGAAGTATTTTCAGCTGTCGAAAGAAGAGTCCCTTATTTTGCTCTATATGACCAAGGTTTAGTCTTTACTTGTGGGGGCACATTTTTCAACCCCCTGTAATTTGGTCTCTCCTTTTATTTCCATTTATGCAATTTTCGGGTAAAGAGTTTTCCTTGTACGTACATAAGTAAGGCTTCAAGAATTTTTATAAAAAAAAACGATCCTATAGTTCGCTCTGTTTTATTTCTTTCATCTCTAAAAGTGAACGATATCATCCACCAAATGGTGAAAAATTGTAATATTGTCGTCATCATTGACTATTTAATTGGCGAATGTATTGACTATCACAGATGGAAACTACAAACTATTTTCGTTTTGAATGAAGTCATCAAATCTAGCCAGCAATTAAAAGGTAATTACGTTTTTTTATGAGAACAACAACATAAAAAATAGTTGGGTTTCTTTAATTCGAATCTCTTAGCTCTAGTTTAATCGGCCGACTTTCTGCCCTGCTTATTCTAATTGTTAGAGTAGGCAAAAAGAGGGCACAAAGTTGGTTGTTAAAATCTTTGCTTGGAAAGGTTTGAAAGAAGACATTGCCATTGACGTCAAAAGAAGGCTATGCATCACTTTAGACAGCCCACTTTATGCCCTCTTTAATTCACAATTAGAATAGGCAGGGCAAAAAGTGGGCCGTCTAAACTAGAGCTTATACTCGAATGTCTCCTCAAGTCGAACAAGCTTTCTAGTCCCTTCAGTTAGCACGACCTTACTGGGTATATCGAAATTCCCTTGTGGACAAATTCGTGTTCGAGTTATGGAGACTCCACTGGAGCTGTATGAATTCTGGCCCGATCCCTTTTTTTATGAGAATGATATGAGTTTCATATTTCAGAAATAATTTTGACTAAATAATCAGTATCTTGATAAAAAAGTAATTTGGGAAATTTCTTTTGGAATTTCAAAGAGGTTCGATTGATAGGAATGATCTTAATTTCTGGGACTTTCTTGAAGTGAGACTAGAGAATAAGTTCGAATTTTAGAAAGATTCAATTAATTTAGGCTCGAATTATAGCAAGTCACACTTTCTTTGTTATAAAGGGTGGCAGAAAAATAATTCGACTGGTTTAATGTTTTAAATATAATTCCTAGACTGGATTCATTACCAGTATCTCAAATCCAAATCTGAGAGTAATCGTTTAATATTTACTTATTATAAATATCTTTGTGCCATTTCCTACTTTTAGCATTCAACGCCGAGCCTTACATCGACCAAATCTCTTCCATTTACTTACAAGACCACTTATGGAGGGTTCCCATCTCAAACCAGTACCTTCAATTCATCGGAACTCGACAAGGACAAAAAAATGAGGCTATAAACTCTGTAACTTTTGAGAGTTTATCACTTACCGACATCGACAAGCCTCAAAATGAACCCTTATTTTCACAAAATGAACCCTTATTTTCATATGAAAAACAGTCTGACCTTACCCTTTGAAACTATTAATCATAACATTTAATTGATATGCTTACTGTTGGAAGGCTTTTCTACACACTCGTATATTTTAAGGACCAACTATAACATACATCTCATCAAAACGCTATATCCTATCCTGGAGGAGGTTGGATCTACCAATGCAACTATCAACAAAACAGCTTTATAAACTTTAAACAACATTTCAATGTATTGTAACTATGATTCGTTATCAGATTTGATCCTATTCAACTCGGATTATCTCATCGATGCAGTGACCCTCCAGTTCCGTCACATAATGATCGACTCCGCCGCGCCGGGTGTTTTAGCCGTCATTCTGAGACTCTGTGATAAAGACATTATGCCGATAGTATGTGATTCTGCCGCTGATGTATTTCGTCTACTTGATGAATACCAAGAAGAAATTGATATTCAAATGTTGGAGATTTTAGCTGTCAACAAATGGTTTTGCTCTAATAAAAATGAAACTGGTTCGACTGTGGACTCTGATATGAAGGTATTAACCCTTTGTCTGCCGTGCGTTTTTTTTAAGATTTGACCTCTGTGCCACGGGAAAAATGAAGGTTCTACCTCTGTGCAACGGAAAAATTGAAGTTTCGACATGTTTGCCAGATGTCGGGATATGCCGACTTGAGTGGCTGCAGTGTACACCTATCACATTTAGCTTTAAGTGATATGGTGTTTCCTTTGGGAAAAATGTATGATCGTGAAATCTTTCAAATATATTTTGATTATTGAACTTTGGCATTCAATGATCTTTCAATTAAAAACCGTTGCAAATAGAGTGTCAAGTCGGCTATGCCGTCATTGGCAAGTAATTGGAAAGTGCTCATGTCAGCAGATGCCGACAACCGCAGTTAAAAGGTTAAGGTCCACTCCTTTTGACTTGAACCATCATAACACGAACCTCGAGTCATCCTTTTGCCCTTATCTTATTTTCCCCCATATCTCAAACTATGTATAAATTCAAACTAGGTGTGTCAACCATAGATAGCCATTAGCCCCGCCGAGCCGTTTGAAGAGAGCGGGGAGGAGTTCACTTTCTAAACACCTTAAAACGCTGTCTAACTGCATAAAAAAAGGATTTCGACTTATGAGTGAAGGTAGAGGTATCACCATAAATCCCTAACACCTTCCCTGGTAGTGCTTGGGATTAGAACACAGTCCATACTGAGTTTATCGTTCTACATCTGCAATTTGAGCTTTACTAAGCTCATTTGGATTTCGACTTCTCAAAAATTTTAGTATGTAAAAAAGTGAAGGGTCCATCAGAGCTAGTAATTTAAGATTCTTCATTTTAATTTTCAGCTGAAGAACTTAGAACCAACGGACGTACTCAATGACGGCACCAGTGCAGTAGATTTCTTTACACAATACACAAAAGTTTTACAACAAGCTCACGGGAATATTGAATATATTGACGAAGAAGCAATCAATGGAAATGATGATGATGGTGGTGAAGGTGACGAAAAAGAGGAAGAAGACAAAGAAGATCAGATTCCTCTTCATTTTGATATTCTGATCAAGGTTTGTATTCTAACGTCTTGAAATAGTCGATCGGTTGGTCCAAAATATAATAAACAGACAGACTTAATTGCTGGAGGGTGGGGTTGGAATTTGTACCTCTAAAAGCCACAGAATTAGATGATTATGGACTAAAACGAGGCTATTAAGAGCAATTCAGCTTTTGATAGTTTAAGATTTTCAGAAAATAAATAAATTGGGAGCACTGGGCGAAAAGTCAAATTTCCAATACATTTGAAATCCCAAAAAATTCCTAAAAATGTCTGGAAATTCCAGATTTTTGGACTTTAAGAACATAATGGAAATATCAAATTTTCCAAAATTGGAAAGCTCATTGTGTGACATTTTCTAAATTTCCAAAATTTAAAATATCAAATTTCCTGGTCTTTTTTTATGTTTTAAAATTCATCTTTTTGGGGATTTCTTGAGGAATGGAAATATCAAATTTTCCAAAATTGAAAAGCTCATTGTGTGACATTTTCTAAATTCCCAAAATTAAAATATCTAATTTCCTGGTCTTATTATTTTATGTTTTAAAACTCCTACTTTTTGGGATTTCTTGAGGAATGGAAATGTCAAGTTTTCCAACTTTGGAAACGCCACTATGTGACATTTTCTAAATTCCCAAAACGTTGAGGCCTCAAATATTTCCTGGTATTCTTTTCAATCGAAAGGTCATCTTTAACAGGTTTTTAAAAGCTTTAAAAGAAGACAATTACTATCTGAAAAAAGACAATGAAATCTCCTTTGTTTTATAAATTTTAGACTACAAAAAGATCGAGCTTCTATATATGTTGAGATATGAAGAAAGTAACATTTTCATTGACAAAATCTACTACATACAGTACATTATATCTTTAGGGAGTGGTCAGAAAGTATCTACTAGGGGGGGGGGGGGTAGGAAGTCTAATTTCATAGTTTTACGTTTCAAGATTTCAAAAATTTTTCGGCCTGACGGCCCACAACTCGAAATTTATTTTATTAGATATATCTACATGTCATACTAACATTATTTGGCCATCATCGCCTTGCCCTTTTGGTTTGTAGCATTGAGCTAGATGAGGGAAGTAGATTAGTGGCTTTCACAGCTCATCAGAGTGGTTTGAAAAAGTACTTTTTAGAAAGAAATTTGTCAAAACAAAGTGTCTTTTAGTTAAAATGGTGGTGAAAAACATCGAAATTTTCTCCCCGTACAAACCATGGTTGTGCTCCTTAGTCTACTAATATCTTATAAATTACATACACAGAGCTTTGACAGACCCTCGAAAACCTGAAAAATATAGGTTTATAGGGAAATTTCAAACTCAGAGAATTTTATTTTTCAGACTCCTTTTAACAACAGAATAGCTTGTATTTTAGGTTCGAGTCCTGATCTTCAAAATTTTCTCCCTTCGGGGCCAACCATGGTGGCCCCTCAGGAGATTTTGAGTAATTGAGATGCCTCTGTAATGTAGGGAGATTGTGTATCAGGGAAAATAAGCCGTAATTTTCTCCCAAAACTTAGGGAAACTCAGAGAAAATAACTCGTTGATTCTTATTTTAACCCTGGACTATTCCTTTAGGAGATCACACTACCATTTCGATTGACGTTTACACCACGGGTTTTTTTCTTTTGTTTACTTCAGAAAAATTCCGTCGTAACCATGGAAATCGACGGAAAAAATCCCGTGGTGTAAACGTCAATCAAAATGGTAGATCTCCTAAAGGTCTATACTCAACTTTACAGGGCTAAACTATTTCCCTTACTGTCATACAACAAATAATACTCTTTGTACCGCATCTGTAGGAATTCTTTTTTTGCGTAAAAATTTTTCTAGTAGGGGGGGGGTGCGAAAAAATATCGGGCCTTATGAGGGGGGGTTCGAAATTTTTTTCCAGGCTAGGGGAGGGGGTGCGAAAGTTTTTTGGGATTTTTCAAAATATCCTCCACTCCCCCCTAGTAGATACTTTCTGACCACTCCCTTATTTTTTCCTACCTCAATTGGCCGATATTTAGCGTTATTCTGATCATCAACTTTAAAATAATTGCTTGTGTCAAATCTATTTTCTACATCTCCAGCAATATCTCTATAAATATCTTCTGTCTTAACATGATAAACAAACGAATCTGTATCCATGTACATTAACTTTGCTGCTCCTTCATATTTTGGCTTAATCTATATACTAGTCATAGCTTTCACTAAATGCCCCCACATAAAGATCATGTCATGCACTTATAAAGCTTTAAGGCTTTAAAGATTAAAACATTAAAAAATAATCAGGAATAATTGATTGATTTAATTATTGATTGATTGGTTGATTGATTGATTGATTTATTGATTGATTGAGGCATTTGCTTGAAAAAAAA